>NC_057876.1:2206468-2506801 GCF_019740435.1 Gambusia affinis
GCTTTTTTACTGCTAATGACCAAAAAACGCTTTATCTCAGCGAGAGAAGCCAAAAATGGACAGTTTGTGAAATTTCAGCACCACAATCAAATTTCAGCATAATTTGCTTAATATAACTTGGAAATGCTGAGAAACAGTAAATCTGGTTGTTTGAAGCTGGAAGCATTTCAAAATTTTGAGTTTTAAGCTTTTTTTTAATTTCAGAAATTTCAGCACCACAATCAATGGACAGTTTGTGAAATTTCAGCACCACAATCAAATTTCAGCATAATTTGCTTAATATAACTTGGAAATGCTGAGAAACAGTAATGCTGGTTGTTTGAAGCTGGAAGCAGTTCAAAATTTTGAGTTTTAAGCTTTTTTAATTTCAGAAATTTCAGCACCACAATCAATGGACAGTTTGTGAAATTTCAGCACCACAATCAAATTTCAGCATAATTTGCTTAATATAACTTGGAAATGCTGAGAAACAGTAAATCTGGTTGTTTGAAGCTGGAAGCAGTTCAAAATTTTGAGTTTTAAGCTTTTTTACTGTTAGTGGCCAAAAACGCTTTATCTCAGCGAGAGAAGCCAAAAATGGACAGTTTGTGAAATTTCAGCACCACAATCAAATTTCAGCATGATTTGCTTAATATAACTTGGAAATGCTGAGAAACAGTAAATCTGGTTGTTTGAAGCTGGAAGCAGTTCAAAATTTTGAGTTTTAAGGTTTTTTTTAATTTCAGAAATTTCAGCACCACAATCAATGGACAGTTTGTGAAATTTCAGCACCACAATCAAATTTCAGCATAATTTGCTTAATATAACTTGGAAATGCTGAGAAACAGTAAATCTGGTTGTTTGAAGCTGGAAGCAGTTCAAAATTTTGAGTTTTAAGCTCTTTTCCTCTTAGTGGCCAAACACTCCTTATCTCAGCGAGAGAAGCCAACAATGGACAGTTTGTGAAATTTCAGCACCACAATCAAATTTCAGCATAATTTGCTTAATATAACTTGGAAATGCTGAGAAACAGTAAATCTGGTTGTTTGAAGCTGGAAGCAGTTCAAAATTTTGAGTTATAAGCTTTTTTACTGCTAGTGACCAAAAACGCTTTATCTCAGCGAGAGAAGCCAAAAATGGACAGTTTGTGAAATTTCAGCACCACAATCAAATTTCAGCATAATTTGCTTAATATAACTTGGAAATGCTGAGAAACAGTAAATCTGGTTGTTTGAAGCTGGAAGCAGTTCAAAATTTTGAGTTTTAAGCTGTTTTACTGTTAGTGACAATAAACGGTTTATCTCAGCGAGAGAGAAGCCAAAATGGACAGTTTGTGAAATTTCAGCACCACAATCAAATTTCAGCATAATTTGCTTAATATAACTTGGAAATGCTGAGAAACAGTAAATCTGGTTGTTTGAAGCTGGAAGCAGTTCAAAATTTTGAGTTTTAAGCTTTTTTACTGTTAGTGACCAAAAACGCTTTATCTCAGCGAGAGAAGCCAAAAATGGACAGTTTGTGAAATTTCAGCACCACAATCAAATTTCAGCATAATTTGCTTAATATGACTTGGAAATGCTGAGAAACAGTAAATCTGGTTGTTTGAAGCTGGAAGCAGTTCAAAATTTTGAGTTTTAAGCTTTTTTTTTTAATTTCAGAAATTTCAGCACCACAATCAATGGACAGTTTGTGAAATTTCAGCACCAAAATCAAATTTCAGCATAATTTGCTTAATATAACTTGGAAATGCTGAGAAACAGTAAATCTGGTTGTTTGAAGCTGGAAGCAGTTCAAAATTTTGAGTTTTAAGCTTTTTTACTGTTAGTGGCCAAAAACGCTTTATCTCAGCTAGAGAAGCCAAAATGGACAGTTTGTGAAATTTCAGCACCACAATCAAATTTCAGCATAATTTGCTTAATATAACTTGGAAATGCTGAGAAACAGTAAATCTGGTTGTTTGAAGCTGGAAGCAGTTCAAAATTTTGAGTTTTAAGCTTTTTTAATTTCAGAAATTTCAGCACCACAATCAATGGACAGTTTGTGAAATTTCAGCACCACAATCAAATTTCAGCATAATTTGCTTAATATAACTTGGAAATGCTGAGAAACAGTAAATCTGGTTGTTTGAAGCTGGAAGCAGTTCAAAATTTTGAGTTTTAAGCTTTTTTTTAATTTCAGAAATTTCAGCACCACAATCAATGGACAGTTTGTGAAATTTCAGCACCACAATCAAATTTCAGCATAATTTGCTTAATATAACTTGGAAATGCTGAGAAACAGTAAATCTGGTTGTTTGAAGCTGGAAGCAGTTCAAAATTTTGAGTTTTAAGCTTTTTTTAATTTCAGAAATTTCAGCACCACAATCAATGGACAGTTTGTGAAATTTCAGCACCACAATCAAATTTCAGCATAATTTGCTTAATATAACATGGAAATGCTGAGAAACAGTAAATCTGGTTGTTTGAAGCTGGAAGCAGTTCAAAATTTTGAGTTTTAAGCTTTTTTACTGTTAGTGGCCAAAAACGCTTTATCTCAGCGAGAGAAGCCAAAAATGGACAGTTTGTGAAATTTCAGCACCACAATCAAATTTCAGCATAATTTGCTTAATATAACTTGGAAATGCTGAGAAACAGTAAATCTGTTTGTTTGAAGCTGGAAGCAGTTCAAAATTTTGAGTTTTAAGCTTTTTTACTGCTAGTGACCAAAAACGCTTTATCTCAGAGAGAGAAGCCAAAAATGGACAGTTTGTGAAATTTCAGCACCACAATCAAATTTCAGCATAATTTGCTTAATATAACTTGGAAATGCTGAGAAACAGTAAATCTGGTTGTTTGAAGCTGGAAGCAGTTCAAAATTTTGAGTTTTAAGCTTTTTTAATTTCAGAAATTTCAGCACCACAATCAATGGACAGTTTGTGAAATTTCAGCACCACAATCAAATTTCAGCATAATTTGCTTAATATAACTTGGAAATGCTGAGAAACAGTAAATCTGGTTGTTTGAAGCTGGAAGCAGTTCAAAATTTTGAGTTTTAAGCTTTTTTTTAATTTCAGAAATTTCAGCACCACAATCAATGGACAGTTTGTGAAATTTCAGCACCACAATCAAATTTCAGCATAATTTGCTTAATATAACTTGGAAATGCTGAGAAACAGTAAATCTGGTTGTTTGAAGCTGGAAGCAGTTCAAAATTTTGAGTTTTAAGCTTTTTTTACTGTTAGTGGCCAAAAACGCTTTATCTCAGCGAGAGAAGCCAAAAATGGACAGTTTGTGAAATTTCAGCACCACAATCAAATTTCAGCATAATTTGCTTAATATAACTTGGAAATGCTGAGAAACAGTAAATCTGGTTGTTTGAAGCTGGAAGCAGTTCAAAATTTTGAGTTTTAAGCTTTTTTTTTAATTTCAGAAATTTCAGCACCACAATCAATGGACAGTTTGTGAAATTTCAGCACCACAATCAAATTTCAGCATAATTTGCTTAATATAACTTGGAAATGCTGAGAAACAGTAAATCTGGTTGTTTGAAGCTGGAAGCAGTTCAAAATTTTGAGTTTTAAGCTTTTTTAATTTCAGAAATTTCAGCACCACAATCAATGGACAGTTTGTGAAATTTCAGCACCACAATCAAATTTCAGCATAATTTGCTTAATATAACTTGGAAATGCTGAGAAACAGTAAATCTGGTTGTTTGAAGCTGGAAGCAGTTCAAAATTTTGAGTTTTAAGCTTTTTTACTGTTAGCTTTATCTCAGCGAGAGAAGCCAAAAATGGACAGTTTGTGAAATTTCAGCACCACAATCAAATTTCAGCATAATTTGCTTAATATAACTTGGAAATGCTGAGAAACAGTAAATCTGGTTGTTTGAAGCTGGAAGCAGTTCAAAATTTTGAGTTTTAAGCTTTTTTACTGTTAGTGACAAAAACGCTTTATCTCAGCGAGAGAAGCCAAAAATGGACAGTTTGAGAAATTTCAGCACCACAATCAAATTTCAGCATAATTTGCTTAATATAACTTGGAAATGCTGAGAAACAGTAAATCTGGTTGTTTGAAGCTGGAAGCAGTTCAAAATTTTGAGTTTTAAGCTTTTTTACTGTTAGTGACCAAAACGCTTTATCTCAGCGAGAGAAGCCAAAAATGGACAGTTTGTGAAATTTCAGCACCACAATCAAATTTCAGCATAATTTGCTTAATATAACTTGGAAATGCTGAGAAACAGTAAATCTGGTTGTTTGAAGCTGGAAGCAGTTCAAAATTTTGAGTTTTAAGCTTTTTTAATTTCAGAAATTTCAGCACCACAATCAATGGACAGTTTGTGAAATTTCAGCACCACAATCAAATTTCAGCATAATTTGCTTAATATAACTTGGAAATGCTGAGAAACAGTAAATCTGGTTGTTTGAAGCTGGAAGCAGTTCAAAATTTTGAGTTTTAAGCTTTTTTACTGTTAGTGGCCAAAAACGCTTTATCTCAGATATTTATTACATGGACAGTTTGTGAAATTTCAGCACCACAATCAAATTTCAGCATAATTTGCTTAATATAACTTGGAAATGCTGAGAAACAGTAAATCTGGTTGTTTGAAGCTGGAAGCAGTTCAAAATTTTGAGTTTTAAGCTTTTTTAATTTCAGAAATTTCAGCACCACAATCAATGGACAGTTTGTGAAATTTCAGCACCACAATCAAATTTCAGCATAATTTGCTTAATATAACTTGGAAATGCTGAGAAACAGTAAATCTGGTTGTTTGAAGCTGGAAGCAGTTCAAAATTTTGAGTTTTAAGCTTTTTTACTGTTAGTGACCAAAAACGCTTTATCTCAGCGAGAGAAGCCAAACATGGACAGTTTGTGAAATTTCAGCACCACAATCAAATTTCAGCATAATTTGCTTAATATAACTTGGAAATGCTGAGAAACAGTAAATCTGGTTGTTTGAAGCTGGAAGCAGTTCAAAATTTTGAGTTTTAAGCTTTTTTTAATTTCAGAAATTTCAGCACCACAATCAATGGACAGTTTGTGAAATTTCAGCACCACAATCAAATTTCAGCATAATTTGCTTAATATAACTTGGAAATGCTGAGAAACAGTAAATCTGGTTTTTTGAAGCTGGAAGCAGTTCAAAATTTTGAGTTTTAAGTTTTTTTTAATTTCAGAAATTTCAGCACCACAATCAATGGACAGTTTGTGAAATTTCAGCACCACAATCAAATTTCAGCATAATTTGCTTAATATAACTTGGAAATGCTGAGAAACAGTAAATCTGGTTGTTTGAAGCTGGAAGCAGTTCAAAATTTTGAGTTTTAAGCTTTTTAATTTCAGAAATTTCAGCACCACAATCAATGGACAGTTTGTGAAATTTCAGCACCACAATCAAATTTCAGCATAATTTGCTTAATATAACTTGGAAATGCTGAGAAACAGTAAATCTGGTTGTTTGAAGCTGGAAGCAGTTAAAAATTTTGAGTTTTAAGCTTTTTTACTGTTAGTGACCAAAAACGCTTTATCTCAGCAAGAGAAGCCAAAAATGGACAGTTTGTGAAATTTCAGCACCACAATCAAATTTCAGCATAATTTGCTTAATATAACTTGGAAATGCTGAGAAACAGTAAATCTGGTTGTTTGAAGCTGGAAGCAGTTCAAAATTTTGAGTTTTAAGCTTTTTTACTGTTAGTGACAAAAAACGCTTTATCTCAGCGAGAGAAGCCAAAAATGGACAGTTTGTGAAATTTCAGCACCACAATCAAATTTCAGCATAATTTGCTTAATATAACTTGGAAATGCTGAGAAACAGTAAATCTGGTTGTTTGAAGCTGGAAGCAGTTCAAAATTTTGAGTTTTAAGCTTTTTTTTTTAATTTCAGAAATTTCAGCACCACAATCAATGGACAGTTTGTGAAATTTCAGCACCACAATCAAATTTCAGCATAATTTGCTTAATATAACTTGGAAATGCTGAGAAACAGTAAATCTGGTTGTTTGAAGCTGGAAGCAGTTCAAAATTTTGAGTTTTAAGCTTTTTAAAGCTTTATCTCAGAAATTTCAGCCAAAAATGGACAGTTTGTGAAATTTCAGCACCACAATCAAATTTCAGCATAATTTGCTTAATATATCTTGGAAATGCTGAGAAACAGTAAATCTGGTTGTTTGAAGCTGGAAGCAGTTCAAAATTTTGAGTTTTAAGCTTTTTTTAATTTCAGAAATTTCAGCACCACAATCAATGGACAGTTTGTGAAATTTCAGCACCACAATCAAATTTCAGCATAATTTGCTTAATATAACTTGGAAATGCTGAGAAACAGTAAATCTGGTTTTTTGAAGCTGTAAGCAGTTCAAAATTTTGAGTTTTAAGCTTTTTTTAATTTCAGAAATTTCAGCACCACAATCAATGGACAGTTTGTGAAATTTCAGCACCACAATCAAATTTCAGCATAATTTGCTTAATATAACTTGGAAATGCTGAGAAACAGTAAATCTGGTTGTTTGAAGCTGGAAGCAGTTCAAAATTTTGAGTTTTAAGCTTTTTACTGTTAGGGGCCAAAAACGCTTTATCTCAGCTTAGAGAAGCCAAAATGGACAGTTTGTGAAATTTCAGCACCACAATCAAATTTCAGCATAATTTGCTTAATATAACTTGGAAATGCTGAGAAACAGTAAATCTGGTTGTTTGAAGCTGGAAGCAGTTCAAAATTTTGAGTTTTAAGCTTTTTTAATTTCAGAAATTTCAGCACCACAATCAATGGACAGTTTGTGAAATTTCAGCACCACAATCAAATTTCAGCATAATTTGCTTAATATAACTTGGAAATGCTGAGAAACAGTAAATCTGGTTGTTTGAAGCTGGAAGCAGTTCAAAATTTTGAGTTAAGCTTTTTACTGCTAGTGACCAAAAACGCTTTATCTCAGCGAGAAGCCAAAATGGACAGTTTGTGAAATTTCAGCACCACAATCAAATTTCAGCATAATTTGCTTAATATAACTTGGAAATGCTGAGAAACAGTAAATCTGGTTGTTTGAAGCTGGAAGCAGTTCAAAATTTTGAGTTTTAAGCTTTTTTACTGTTAGTGACAAAAACGCTTTATCTCAGCGAGAGAAGCCAAAATGGACAGTTTGTGAAATTTCAGCACCACAATCAAATTTCAGCATAATTTGCTTAATATAACTTGGAAATGCTGAGAAACAGTAAATCTGGTTGTTTGAAGCTGGAAGCAGTTCAAAATTTTGAGTTTTAAGCTTTTGTACTGTTAGTGACCAAAAACGCTTTATCTCTGCTAGAGAAGCCTAAAATGGACAGTTTGTGAAATTTCAGCACCACAATCAAATTTCAGCATAATTTGCTTAATATAACTTGGAAATGCTGAGAAACAGTAAATCTGGTTGTTTGAAGCTGGAAGCAGTTCAAAATTTTGAGTTTTAAGCTTTTTTTAATTTCAGAAATTTCAGCACCACAATCAATGGACAGTTTGTGAAATTTCAGCACCACAATCAAATTTCAGCATAATTTGCTTAATATAACTTGGAAATGCTGAGAAACAGTAAATCTGGTTGTTTGAAGCTGGAAGCAGTTCAAAATTTTGAGTTTTAAGCTCTTTTACTGTTAGTGGCCAAAAACGCTTTATCTCAGCGAGAGAAGCCAAAAATGGACAGTTTGTGAAATTTCAGCACCACAATCAAATTTCAGCATAATTTGCTTAATATAACTTGGAAATGCTGAGAAACAGTAAATCT
This sequence comes from Gambusia affinis, assembly GCF_019740435.1. Classification (NCBI taxonomy): domain Eukaryota; kingdom Metazoa; phylum Chordata; class Actinopteri; order Cyprinodontiformes; family Poeciliidae; genus Gambusia; species Gambusia affinis. Next base: position 2,214,171 of record NC_057876.1, read on the forward strand.
GGTTGTTTGAAGCTGGAAGCAGTTCAAAATTTTGAGTTTTAAGCTTTTTTTTATTTCAGAAATTTCAGCACCACAATCAATGGACAGTTTGTGAAATTTCAGCACCACAATCAAATTTCAGCATAATTTGCTTAATATAACTTGGAAATGCTGAGAAACAGTAAATCTGGTTGTTTGAAGCTGGAAGCAGTTCAAAATTTTGAGTTTTAAGCAAAACGCTTTATCTCAGCGAGAGAAGCCAAAAATGGACAGTTTGTGAAATTTCAGCACCACAATCAAATTTCAGCATAATTTGCTTAATATAACTTGGAAATGCTGAGAAACAGTAAATCTGGTTGTTTGAAGCTGGAAGCAGTTCAAAATTTTGAGTTTTAAGCTTTTTTAATTTCAGAAATTTCAGCACCACAATCAATGGACAGTTTGTGAAATTTCAGCACCACAATCAAATTTCAGCATAATTTGCTTAATATAACTTGGAAATGCTGAGAAACAGTAAATCTGGTTGTTTGAAGCTGGAAGCAGTTCAAAATTTTGAGTTTTAAGCTTTTTTTAATTTCAGAAATTTCAGCACCACAATCAATGGACAGTTTGTGAAATTTCAGCACCACAATCAAATTTCAGCATAATTTGCTTAATATAACTTGGAAATGCTGAGAAACAGTAAATCTGGTTGTTTGAAGCTGGAAGCAGTTCAAAATTTTGAGTTTTAAGCTTTTTTAATTTCAGAAATTTCAGCACCACAATCAATGGACAGTTTGTGAAATTTCAGCACCACAATCAAATTTCAGCATAATTTGCTTAATATAACTTGGAAATGCTGAGAAACAGTAAATCTGGTTGTTTGAAGCTGGAAGCAGTTCAAAATTTTGAGTTTTAAGCTTTTTTTAATTTCAGAAATTTCAGCACCACAATCAATGGACAGTTTGTGAAATTTCAGCACCACAATCAAATTTCAGCATAATTTGCTTAATATAACTTGGAAATGCTGAGAAACAGTAAATCTGGTTGTTTGAAGCTGGAAGCAGTTCAAAATTTTGAGTTTTAAGCTTTTTTTAATTTCAGAAATTTCAGCGAGAGAAGCCAAAAATGGACAGTTTGTGAAATTTCAGCACCACAATCAAATTTCAGCATAATTTGCTTAATATAACTTGGAAATGCTGAGAAACAGTAAATCTGGTTGTTTGAAGCTGGAAGCAGTTCAAAATTTTGAGTTTTAAGCTTTTTGTTAGTGACCAAAACGCTTTATCTCAGCACCAGAATCAATGGACAGTTTGTGAAATTTCAGCACCACAATCAAATTTCAGCATAATTTGCTTAATATAACTTGGAAATGCTGAGAAACAGTAAATCTGGTTGTTTGAAGCTGGAAGCAGTTCAAAATTTTGAGTTTTAAGCTTTTTTAATTTCAGAAATTTCAGCACCACAATCAATGGACAGTTTGTGAAATTTCAGCACCACAATCAAATTTCAGCATAATTTGCTTAATATAACTTGGAAATGCTGAGAAACAGTAAATCTGGTTGTTTGAAGCTGGAAGCAGTTCAAAATTTTGAGTTTTAAGCTTTTTTACTGTTAGACAGTTTGTGAAATTTCAGCACCACAATCAAATTTCAGCATAATTTGCTTAATATAACTTGGAAATGCTGAGAAACAGTAAATCTGGTTGTTTGAAGCTGGAAGCAGTTCAAAATTTTGAGTTTTAAGCTTTTTTAATTTGACAAAATTTATCTCAGCAGAGAACAAAAATGGACAGTTTGTGAAATTTCAGCACCACAATCAAATTTCAGCATAATTTGCTTAATATAACTTGGAAATGCTGAGAAACAGTAAATCTGGTTGTTTGAAGCTGGAAGCAGTTCAAAATTTTGAGTTTTAAGCTTTTTTACTGTTAGTGACCAAAAACGCTTTTTATCTCAGCGAGAGAAGCCAAAATGGACAGTTTGTGAAATTTCAGCACCACAATCAAATTTCAGCATAATTTGCTTAATATAACTTGGAAATGCTGAGAAACAGTAAATCTGGTTGTTTGAAGCTGGAAGCAGTTCAAAATTTTGAGTTTTAAGCTTTTTAATTTCAGAAATTTCAGCACCACAATCAATGGACAGTTTGTGAAATTTCAGCACCACAATCAAATTTCAGCATAATTTGCTTAATATAACTTGGAAATGCTGAGAAACAGTAAATCTGGTTGTTTGAAGCTGGAAGCAGTTCAAAATTTTGAGTTTTAAGCTTTCGCTTTATCTCAGAAGATTTCAGCCTAAATCAATGGACAGTTTGTGAAATTTCAGCACCACAATCAAATTTCAGCATAATTTGCTTAATATAACTTGGAAATGCTGAGAAACAGTAAATCTGGTTGTTTGAAGCTGGAAGCAGTTCAAAATTTTGAGTTTTAAGCTTTTTTACTGTTAGTGACCAGAAACGCTTTATCTCAGCGAGAGAAGCCAAAAATGGACAGTTTGTGAAATTTCAGCACCACAATCAAATTTCAGCATAATTTGCTTAATATAACTTGGAAATGCTGAGAAACAGTAAATCTGGTTGTTTGAAGCTGGAAGCAGTTCAAAATTTTGAGTTTTAAGCTTTTCACTGCTAGTGACAAAAACGCTTTATCTCATGAGAGAAGCCAAAAATGGACAGTTTGTGAAATTTCAGCACCACAATCAAATTTCAGCATAATTTGCTTAATATAACTTGGAAATGCTGAGAAACAGTAAATCTGGTTGTTTGAAGCTGAAGCAGTTCAAAATTTTGAGTTAATTTTAAAATTTTTACTGTTAGTGAAATTTTCAGCAGAAATGGACAATCAAATTTCAGCATAATTTGCTTAATATAACTTGGAAATGCTGAGAAACAGTAATTTCACTGAAATTTCACATACTGTCCATTTTTGGCTTCTCTCGCTGAGATAAAGCGTTTTTGGCCACTAACAGTAAAAAAGCTTAAAACTCAAAATTTTGAACTGCTTCCAGCTTCAAACAACCAGATTTACTGTTTCTCAGCATTTCCAAGTTATATTAAGCAAATTATGCTGAAATTTGATTGTGGTGCTGAAATTTCACAAACTGTCCATTTTTGGCTTCACTAACAGTAAAAAAGCTTAAAACTCAAAATTTTGAACTGCTTCCAGCTTCAAACAACCAGATTTACTGTTTCTCAGCATTTCCAAGTTATATTAAGCAAATTATGCTGAAATTTGATTGTGGTGATGAAATTTCACAAACTGTCCATTGATTGTGGTGCTGAAATTTCTGAAATTAAAAAAGCTTAAAACTCAAAATTTTGAACTGCTTCCAGCTTCAAACAACCAGATTTACTGTTTCTCAGCATTTCCAAGTTATATTAAGCAAATTATGCTGAAATTTGATTGTGGTGCTGAAATTTCACAAACTGTCCATTTTTGGCTTCTTCGCTGAGATAAAGCGTTTTTGGCCACTAACAGTAAAAAAGCTTAAAACTCAAAATTTTGAACTGCTTCCAGCTTCAAACAACCAGATTTACTGTTTCTCAGCATTACCAAGTTATATTAAGCAAATTATGCTGAAATTTGATTGTGGTGCTGAAATTTCACAAACTGTCCATTATTGGCTTCTCTCGCTGAGATAAAGCGCTTTTGGCCACTAACAGTAAAAAAGCTTAAAACTCAAAATTTTGAACTGCTTCCAGCTTCAAACAACCAGATTTACTGTTTCTCAGCATTTCCAAGTTATATTAAGCAAATTATGCTGAAATTTGATTGTGGTGCTGAAATTTCACAAACTGTCCATTTTTGGCTTCTCTCGCTGAGATAAAGCGTTTTTGGCCACTAACAGTAAAAAAGCTTAAAACTCAAAATTTTGAACTGCTTCCAGCTTCAAACAACCAGATTTACTGTTTCTCAGCATTTCCAAGTTATATTAAGCAAATTATGCTGAAATTTGATTGTGGTGCTGAAATTTCAATAACTGTCCATTTTGGCTTCTCGCTGAGATAAAGCGTTTTGGTCACTAACAGTAAAAAGCTTAAAACTCAAAATTTTGAACTGCTTCCAGCTTCAAACAACCAGATTTACTGTTTCTCAGCATTTCCAAGTTATATTAAGCAAATTATGCTGAAATTTGATTGTGGTGCTGAAATTTCACAAACTGTCCATTGATTGTGGTGCTGAAATTTCTGAAATAAAAAAGCTTAAAACTCAAAATTTTGAACTGCTTCCAGCTTCAAACAACCAGATTTACTGTTTCTCAGCATTTCCAAGTTATATTAAGCAAATTATGCTGAAATTTGATTGTGGTGCTGAAATTTCACAAACTGTCTATTGATTGTGGTGCTGAAATTTCTGAAATTAAAAAAAAGCTTAAAACTCAAAATTTTGAACTGCTTCCAGCTTCAAACAACCAGATTTACTGTTTCTCAGCATTTCCAAGTTATATTAAGCAAATTATGCTGAAATTTGATTGTGGTGCTGAAATTTCACAAACTGTCCATTTTTGGCTTCTCTCGCTGAGATAAAGCGTTTTTGGCCACTAACAGTAAAAAAGCTTAAAACTCAAAATTTTGAACTGCTTCCAGCTTCAAACAAACAGATTTACTGTTTCTCAGCATTTCCAAGTTATATTAAGCAAATTATGCTGAAATTTTATTGTGGTGCTGAAATTTCACAAACTGTCCATTGATTGTGGTGCTGAAATTTCTGAAATTAAAAAAGCTTAAAACTCAAAATTTTGAACTGCTTCCAGCTTCAAACAACCAGATTTACTGTTTCTCAGCATTTCCAAGTTATATTAAGCAAATTATGCTGAAATTTGATTGTGGTGCTGAAATTTCACAAACTGTCCATTTTTGGCTTCTCTCGCTGAGATAAAGCGTTTTTGGTCACTAGCAGTAAAAAAGCTTAAAACTCAAAATTTTGAACTGCTTCCAGCTTCAAACAAACAGATTTACTGTTTCTCAGCATTTCCAAGTTATATTAAGCAAATTATGCTGAAATTTGATTGTGGTGCTGAAATTTCACAAACTGTCCATTTTTGGCTTCTCTCGCTGAGATAAAGCGTTTTTGGTCACTAACAGTAAAAAAGCTTAAAACTCAAAATTTTGAACTGCTTCCAGCTTCAAACAACCAGATTTAATGTTTCTCAGCATTTCCAAGTTATATTAAGCAAATTATGCTGAAATTTGATTGTGGTGCTGAAATTTCACAAACTGTCCATTGATTGTGGTGCTGAAATTTCTGAAATTAAAAAAGCTTAAAACTCAAAATTTTGAACTGCTTCCAGCTTCAAACAACCAGATTTACTGTTTCTCAGCATTTCCAAGTTATATTAAGCAAATTATGCTGAAATTTGATTGTGGTGCTGAAATTTCACAAACTGTCCATTGTTGGCTTCTCTCGCTGAGATAAAGCGTTTTTGGTCACTAGCAGTAAAAAAGCTTAAAACTCAAAATTTTGAACTGCTTCCAGCTTCAAACAAACACATTTACTGTTTCTCAGCATTTCCAAGTTATATTAAGCAAATTATGCTGAAATTTGATTGTGGTGCTGAAATTTCACAAACTGTCCATTTTTGGCTTCTCTCGCTGAGATAAAGCGTTTTTGTCACTAACAGTAAAAAAGCTTAAAACTCAAAATTTTGAACTGCTTCCAGCTTCAAACAACCAGATTTACTGTTTCTCAGCATTTCCAAGTTATATTAAGCAAATTATGCTGAAATTTGATTGTGGTGCTGAAATTTCACAAACTGTCCATTGATTGTGGTGCTGAAATTTCTGAAATTAAAAAAAAGCTTAAAACTCAAAATTTTGAACTGCTTCCAGCTTCAAACAACCAGATTTACTGTTTCTCAGCATTTCCAAGTTATATTAAGCAAATTATGCTGAAATTTGATTGTGGTGCTGAAATTTCACAAACTGTCCATTTTTGGCTTCTCTCGCTGAGATAAAGCGTTTTGGTCACTAGCAGTAAAAAAGCTTAAAACTCAAAATTTTGAACTGCTTCCAGCTTCAAACAAACAGATTTACTGTTTCTCAGCATTTCCAAGTTATATTAAGCAAATTATGCTGAAATTTGATTGTGGTGCTGAAATTTCACAAACTGTCCATTTTGGCTTCTCTCGCTGAGATAAAGCGTTTTGGTCACTAACAGTAAAAAGCTTAAAACTCAAAATTTTGAACTGCTTCCAGCTTCAAACAACCAGATTTAATGTTTCTCAGCATTTCCAAGTTATATTAAGCAAATTATGCTGAAATTTGATTGTGGTGCTGAAATTTCACAAACTGTCCATTGATTGTGGTGCTGAAATTTCTGAAATAAAAAAAAAGCTTAAAACTCAAAAATTTGAACTGCTTCCAGCTTCAAACAACCAGATTTACTGTTTCTCAGCATTTCCAAGTTATATTAAGCAAATTATGCTGAAATTTGATTGTGGTGCTGAAATTTCACAAACTGTCCATTCTTGGCTTCTCTCGCTGAGATAAAGCGTTTTGGCCACTAACAGTAAAAAAGCTTAAAACTCAAAATTTTGAACTGCTTCCAGCTTCAAACAACCAGATTTACTGTTTCTCAGCATTTCCAAGTTATATTAAGCAAATTATGCTGAAATTTGATTGTGGTGCTGAAATTTCACAAACTGTCCATTTTTGGCTTCTCTCGCTGAGATAAAGCGTTTTTGGTCACCAGCAGTAAAAAAGCTTAAAACTCAAAATTTTGAACTGCTTCCAGCTTCAAACAACCAGATTTACTGTTTCTCAGCATTTCCAAGTTATATTAAGCAAATTATGCTGAAATTTGATTGTGGTGCTGAAATTTCACAAACTGTCCATTTTTGGCTTCTCTCGCTGAGATAAAGCGTTTTTGGTCACTATCAGTAAAAAAGCTTAAAACTCAAAATTTTGAACTGCTTCCAGCTTCAAACAACCAGATTTACTGTTTCTCAGCATTTCCAAGTTATATTAAGCAAATTATGCTAAAATTTGATTGTGGTGCTGAAATTTCACAAACTGTCCATATTAGGCTTCTCTCGCTGAGATAAAGCGTTTTTGGCCACTAACAGTAAAAAAGCTTAAAACTCAAAATTTTGAACTGCTTCCAGCTTCAAACAACCAGATTTACTGTTTCTCAGCATTTCCAAGTTATATTAAGCAAATTATGCTGAAATTTGATTGTGGTGCTGAAATTTCACAAACTGTCCATTGATTGTGGTGCTGAAATTTCTGAAATTAAAAAAAAGCTTAAAACTCAAAATTTTGAACTGCTTCCAGCTTCAAACAACCAGATTTACTGTTTCTCAGCATTTCCAAGTTATATTAAGCAAATTATGCTGAAATTTGATTGTGGTGCTGAAATTTCACAAACTGTCCATTGATTGTGGTGCTGAAATTTCTGAAATTAAAAAAGCTTAAAACTCAAAATTTTGAACTGCTTCCAGCTTCAAACAACCAGTTTTACTGTTTCTCAGCATTTCCAAGTTATATTAAGCAAATTATGCTGAAATTTGATTGTGGTGCTGAAATTTCACAAACTGTCCATTTTTGGCTTCTCTCGCTGAGATAAAGCGTTTTTGGTCACTAGCAGTAAAAAAGCTTAAAACTCAAAATTTTGAACTGCTTCGATCTTCAAACAACCAGATTTACTGTTTCTCAGCATTTCCAAGTTATATTAAGCAAATTATGCTGAAATTTTGATTGTGGTGCTGAAATTTCACAAACTGTCCATTGATTGTGGTGCTGAAATTTCTGAAACTAAAAAAAAGCTTAAAACTCAAAATTTTGAACTGCTTCCAGCTTCAAACAACCAGATTTACTGTTTCTCAGCATTTCCAAGTTATATTAAGCAAATTATGCTGAAATTTGATTGTGGTGCTGAAATTTCACAAACTGTCCACTTTTGGCTTCTCTCGCTGAGATAAAGCGTTTTTGGTCACTAACAGTAAAAAAGCTTAAAACTCAAAATTTTGAACTGCTTCCAGCTTCAAACAACCAGATTTACTGTTTCTCAGCATTTCCAAGTTATATTAAGCAAATTATGCTGAAATTTTATTGTGGTGCTGAAATTTCACAAACTGTCCATTGATTGTGGTGCTGAAATTTCTGAAATTAAAAAAAAGCTTAAAACTCAAAATTTTGAACTGCTTCCAGCTTCAAACAACCAGATTTACTGTTTCTCAGCATTTCCAAGTTATATTAAGCAAATTATGCTGAAATTTGATTGTGGTGCTGAAATTTCACAAACTGTCCATTTTTGGCTTCTCTCGCTGAGATAAAGCGTTTTGGTCACTAGCAGTAAAAAAGCTTAAAACTCAAAATTTTGAACTGCTTCCAGCTTCAAACAAACAGATTTACTGTTTCTCAGCATTTCAAGTTATATTAAGCAAATTATGCTGAAATTTGATTGTGGTGCTGAAATTTCACAAACTGTCCATTTTTGGCTTCTCTCGCTGAGATAAAGCGTTTTTGGCCACTAACAGTAAAAATGCTTAAAACTCAAAATTTTGAACTGCTTCCAGCTTCAAACAACCAGATTTAATGTTTCTCAGCATTTCCAAGTTATATTAAGCAAATTATGCTGAAATTTGATTGTGGTGCTGAAATTTCAAAAACTGTCCATTGATTGTGGTGCTGAAATTTCTGAAATAAAAAAAGCTTAAAACTCAAAATTTTGAACTGCTTCCAGCTTCAAACAACCAGATTTACTGTTTCTCAGCATTTCCAAGTTATATTAAGCAAATTATGCTGAAATTTGATTGTGGTGCTGAAATTTCACAAACTGTCCATTTTTGGCTTCTCTCGCTGAGATAAAGCGTGTTTGGCCACTAACAGTAAAAAAGCTTAAAACTCAAAATTTTGAACTGCTTCCAGCTTCAAACAACCAGATTTACTGTTTCTCAGCATTTCCAAGTTATATTAAGCAAATTATGCTGAAATTTGATTGTGGTGCTGAAATTTCACAAACTGTCCATTTTGGCTTCTCTCGCTGAGATAAAGCGTTTTGGTCACTAGCAGTAAAAAGCTTAAAACTCAAAATTTTGAACTGCTTCCAGCTTCAAACAACCAGATTTACTGTTTCTCAGCATTTCCAAGTTATATTAAGCAAATTATGCTGAAATTTGATTGTGGTGCTGAAATTTCACAAACTGTCCATTTTTGGCTTCTCTCGCTGAGATAAAGCGTTTTTGGTCACTATCAGTAAAAAGCTTAAAACTCAAAATTTTGAACTGCTTCCAGCTTCAAACAACCAGATTTACTGTTTCTCAGCATTTCCAAGTTATATTAAGCAAATTATGCTAAAATTTGATTGTGGTGCTGAAATTTCACAAACTGTCCATTTTTGGCTTCTCTCGCTGAGATAAAGCGTTTTTGGTCACTAACAGTAAAAAAGCTTAAAACTCAAAATTTTGAACTGCTTCCAGCTTCAAACAACCAGATTTACTGTTTCTCAGCATTTCCAAGTTATATTAAGCAAATTATGCTGAAATTTGATTGTGGTGCTGAAATTTCACAAACTGTCCATTGATTGTGGTGCTGAAATTTCTGAAATTAAAAAAGCTTAAAACTCAAAATTTTGAACTGCTTCCAGCTTCAAACAACCAGATTTACTGTTTCTCAGCATTTCCAAGTTATATTAAGCAAATTATGCTGAAATTTGATTGTGGTGCTGAAATTTCACAAACTGTCCATTGATTGTGGTGCTGAAATTTCTGAAATTAAAAAAGCTTAAAACTCAAAATTTTGAACTGCTTCCAGCTTCAAACAACCAGATTTACTGTTTCTCAGCATTTCCAAGTTATATTAAGCAAATTATGCTGAAATTTGATTGTGGTGCTGAAATTTCACAAACTGTCCATTTTTGGCTTCTCTCGCTGAGATAAAGCGTTTTTGGTCACTAGCAGAAAAAAGCTTAAAACTCAAAATTTTGAACTGCTTCGATCTTCAAACAACCAGATTTACTGTTTCTCAGCATTTCCAAGTTATATTAAGCAAATTATGCTGAAATTTTGATTGTGGTGCTGAAATTTCACAAACTGTCCATTGATTGTGGTGCTGAAATTTCTGAAACTAAAAAAAGCTTAAAACTCAAAATTTTGAACTGCTTCCAGCTTCAAACAACCAGATTTACTGTTTCTCAGCATTTCCAAGTTATATTAAGCAAATTATGCTGAAATTTGATTGTGGTGCTGAAATTTCACAAACTGTCCATTTTTGGCTTCTCTCGCTGAGATAAAGCGTTTTTGGCCACTAACAGTAAAAAAAGCTTAAAACTCAAAATTTTGAACTGCTTCCAGCTTCAAACAACCAGATTTACTGTTTCTCAGCATTTCCAAGTTATATTAAGCAAATTATGCTGAAATTTGATTGTGGTGCTGAAATTTCACAAACTGTCCATTTTGGCTTCTCTCGCTGAGATAAAGCGTTTTTGGTCACTAGCAGTAAAAAAGCTTAAAACTCAAAATTTTGAACTGCTTCCAGCTTCAAACAACCAGATTTACTGTTTCTCAGCATTTCCAAGTTATATTAAGCAAATTATGCTGAAATTTGATTGTGGTGCTGAAATTTCACAAACTGTCCATTTTTGGCTTCTCTCGCTGAGATAAAGCGTTTTTGGTCACTAGCAGTAAAAAAGCTTAAAACTCAAAATTTTGAACTGCTTCCAGCTTCAAACAACCAGATTTACTGTTTCTCAGCATTTCCAAGTTATATTAAGCAAATTATGCTGAAATTTGATTGTGGTGCTGAAATTTCACAAACTGTCCATTGATTGTGGTGCTGAAATTTCTGAAATAAAAAAAAGCTTAAAACTCAAAATTTTGAACTGCTTCCAGCTTCAAACAACCAGATTTACTGTTTCTCAGCATTTCCAAGTTATATTAAGCAAATTATGCTGAAATTTGATTGTGGTGCTGAAATTTCACAAACTGTCCATTTTTGGCTTCTCGCTGAGATAAAGCGTTTATGGCCACTAACAGTAAAAAAGCTTAAAACTCAAAATTTTGAACTGCTTCCAGCTTCAAACAACCAGATTTACTGTTTCTCAGCATTTCCAAGTTATATTAAGCAAATTATGCTGAAATTTGATTGTGGTGCTGAAATTTCACAAACTGTCCATTGATTGTGGTGCTGAAATTTCTGAAATTAAAAAAGCTTAAAACTCAAAATTTTGAACTGCTTCCAGCTTCAAACAACCAGATTTACTGTTTCTCAGCATTTCCAAGTTATATTAAGCAAATTATGCTGAAATTTGATTGTGGTGCTGAAATTTCACAAACTGTCCATTTTTGGCTTCTCTCGCTGAGATAAAGCGTTTTTGGTCACTAGCAGTAAAAAAAGCTTAAAACTCAAAATTTTGAACTGCTTCCAGCTTCAAACAAACAGATTTACTGTTTCTCAGCATTTCCAAGTTATATTAAGCAAATTATGCTGAAATTTGATTGTGGTGCTGAAATTTCACTAGCTGTCCAGTTTTGGCTGCGCTCGCTGAGATAAAGCTATTTTGGTAACTATCAGTAAAAAGCTTAAAACTCAAAATTTTGAACTGCTTCCAGCTTCAAACAACCAGATTTAATGTTTCTCAGCATTTCCAAGTTATATTAAGCAAATTATGCTGAAATTTGATTGTGGTGCTGAAATTTCACAAACTGTCCATTGATTGTGGTGCTGAAATTTCTGAAATTAAAAAAAGCTTAAAACTCAAAATTTTGAACTGCTTCCAGCTTCAAACAACCAGATTTACTGTTTCTCAGCATTTCCAAGTTATATTAAGCAAATTATGCTGAAATTTGATTGTGGTGCTGAAATTTCACAAACTGTCCATTTTTGGCTTCTCTCTGAGATAAAGCGTTTTTGGCCACTAACAGTAAAAAAGCTTAAAACTCAAAATTTTGAACTGCTTCCAGCTTCAAACAACCAGATTTACTGTTTCTCAGCATTTCCAAGTTATATTAAGCAAATTATGCTGAAATTTGATTGTGGTGCTAAAATTTCACAAACTGTCCATTTTTGGCTTCTCTCGCTGAGATAAAGCGTTTTTGGTCAATAGCAGTAAAAAAAGCTTAAAACTCAAAATTTTGAACTGCTTCCAGCTTCAAACAACCAGATTTACTGTTTCTCAGCATTTCCAAGTTATATTAAGCAAATTATGCTGAAATTTGATTGTGGTGCTGAAATTTCACAAACTGTCCATTTTCGCTTCTCGCTGAGATAAAGCGTTTTGGTCACTATCAGTAAAAAGCTTAAAACTCAAAATTTTGAACTGCTTCCAGCTTCAAACAACCAGATTTACTGTTTCTCAGCATTTCCAAGTTATATTAAGCAAATTATGCTAAAATTTGATTGTGGTGCTGAAATTTCACAAACTGTCCATTTTTTGCTTCTCTCGCTGAGATAAAGCTTTTTTGGCCACTAACAGTAAAAAAGATTAAAACTCAAAATTATGAACTGCTTCCAGCTTCAAACAACCAGATTTACTGTTTCTCAGCATTTCCAAGTTATATTAAGCAAATTATGCTGAAATTTGATTGTGGTGCTGAAATTTCACAAACTGTCCAATTTTGGCTTCTCACGCTGACAAAAAGCGTTGTTGGCCACTAACAGTAAAAAGCTTAAAACTCAAAATTTTGAACTGCTTCCAGCTTCAAACAACCAGATTTACTGTTTCTCAGCATTTCCAAGTTATATTAAGCAAATTATGCTGAAATTTGATTGTGGTGCTGAAATTTCACAAACTGTCCATTGATTGTGGTGCTGAAATTTCTGAAATTAAAAAAGCTTAAAACTCAAAATTTTGAACTGCTTCCAGCTTCAAACAACCAGATTTACTGTTTCTCAGCATTTCCAAGTTATATTAAGCAAATTATGCTGAAATTTGATTGTGGTGCTGAAATTTCACAAACTGTCCATTGATTGTGGTGCTGAAATTTCTGAAATTAAAAAAGCTTAAAACTCAAAATTTTGAACTGCTTCCAGCTTCAAACAACCAGATTTACTGTTTCTCAGCATTTCCAAGTTATATTAAGCAAATTATGCTGAAATTTGATTGTGGTGCTGAAATTTCACAAACTGTCCATTTTTGGCTTCTCTCGCTGAGATAAAGCGTTTTTGGCCACTAACAGTAAAAAAGCTTAAAACTCAAAATTTTGAACTGCTTCCAGCTTCAAACAACCAGATTTACTGTTTCTCAGCATTTCCAAGTTATATAAAGCAAATTATGCTGAAATTTGATTGTGGTGCTGAAATTTCACAAACTGTCCATTTTTGGCTTCTCTCGCTGAGATAAAGCGTTTTTGGTCACTAGCAGTAAAAAAGCTTAAAACTCAAAATTTTGAACTGCTTCCAGCTTCAAACAACCAGATTTACTGTTTCTCAGCATTTCCAAGTTATATTAAGCAAATTATGCTGAAATTTGATTGTGGTGCTGAAATTTCACAAACTGTCCATTTTGGCTTCTCTCGCTGAGATAAAGCGTTTTTGTACTAACAGTAATAAAGCTTAAAACTCAAAATTTTGAACTGCTTCCAGCTTCAAACAACCAGATTTAATGTTTCTCAGCATTTCCAAGTTATATTAAGCAAATTATGCTGAAATTTGATTGTGGTGCTGAAATTTCACAAACTGTCCATTGATTGTGGTGCTGAAATTTCTGAAATTAAAAAAAAGCTTAAAACTCAAAATTTTGAACTGGTTCCAGCTTCAAACAACCAGATTTACTGTTTCTCAGCATTTCCAAGTTATATTAAGCAAATTATGCTGAAATTTGATTGTGGTGCTGAAATTTCACAAACTGTCCATTTTAGGCTTCTCGCTGAGATAAAGCGTTTTAGGCCACTAACAGTAAAAAAGCTTAAAACTCAAAATTTTGAACTGCTTCCAGCTTCAAACAACCAGATTTACTGTTTCTCAGCATTTCCAAGTTATATTAAGCAAATTATGCTGAAATTTGATTGTGGTGCTGAAATTTCACAAACTGTCCATTTTTGGCTTCTCGCTGAGATAAAGCGTTTTTGGTCACTAGCAGTAAAAAAGCTTAAAACTCAAAATTTTGAACTGCTTCCAGCTTCAAACAACCAGATTTACTGTTTCTCAGTATTTCCAAGTTATATTAAGCAAATTATGCTGAAATTTGATTGTGGTGCTGAAATTTCACAAACTGTCCATTTTTGGCTTCTCTCTGAGATAAAGCGTTTTTGGTCACTATCAGTAAAAAAGCTTAAAACTCAAAATTTTGAACTGCTTCCAGCTTCAAACAACCAGATTTACTGTTTCTCAGCATTTCCAAGTTATATTAAGCAAATTATGCTAAAATTTGATTGTGGTGCTGAAATTTCACAAACTGTCCATTTTTGGCTTCTCGCTGAGATAAAGCGTTTTTGGTCACTAACAGTAAAAAAGCTTAAAACTCAAAATTTTGAACTGCTTCCAGCTTCAAACAACCAGATTTACTGTTTCTCAGCATTTCCAAGTTATATTAAGCAAATTATGCTGAAATTTGATTGTGGTGCTGAAATTTCACAAACTGTCCATTGATTGTGGTGCTGAAATTTCTGAAATTAAAAAAAAGCTTAAAACTCAAAATTTTGAACTGCTTCCAGCTTCAAACAACCAGATTTACTGTTTCTCAGCATTTCCAAGTTATATTAAGCAAATTATGCTGAAATTTGATTGTGGTGCTGAAATTTCACAAACTGTCCATTGATTGTGGTGCTGAAATTTCTGAAATTAAAAAAAGCTTAAAACTCAAAATTTTGAACTGCTTCCAGCTTCAAACAACCAGATTTACTGTTTCTCAGCATTTCCAAGTTATATTAAGCAAATTATGCTGAAATTTGATTGTGGTGCTGAAATTTCACAAACTGTCCATTTTTGGCTTCTCTCGCTGAGATAAAGCGTTTTTGGTCACTAACAGTAAAAAAGCTTAAAACTCAAAATTTCGAACTGGTTCCAGCTTCAAACAACCAGATTTACTGCTTCTCAGCATTTCCACGTTATAATAAAGCAAATTATGCTGAAATTTGATTGTGGTGCTGAAATTTCACAAACTGTCCATTTTTGGCTTCTGTCGCTGAGATAAAGCGTTTTTGGTCACTAACAGTAAAAAAGCTTAAAACTCAAAATTTCGAACTGGTTCCAGCTTCAAACAACCAGATTTACTGCTTCTCAGCATTTCCACGTTATAACATGATCAAAATGACTATGAACTGTACTTTCCCTGACCGGGAATCAAACCCGGGCCGCGGCGGTGAGAGCGCCGAATCCTGACCACTAGACCATCAGGGATCTTACTGTTTTTGTAATAATAGAGAGAGATCTTAGATGATAAATACCTGTAGGGATTTAAGGAGATGATCAAAATAACGGGGAAGGTGATAAAGTAGGGGACTTTCCCTGACCGGGAATCGAACCCGGGCCGCGGTGTTGAGAACGCTGGATGAAGACATCCTTCTAGAGGAATGATAAATGCATAAGCGGCTCGTTGGTCTAGGCGTATGATTCTCGCTTAGGGTGCGAGAGGTCCCGGGTTCAAATCCCGGACGAGCCCCTTCCAGCACTCCTAGGCAACCCTGCAAAGGTTAACGGTATACCATTATCAGCAATGATACTGGAAAACCTGCACACATACTCCAAAACATTTGGCTTCTGTTGGGAAAAGCAAGTGTGTGTGAAGGAGGGATCCATTTATTCAATTCATTTCTTTGATGATGACCATTTAATAATTTTCAAACCATGCACTACAGATTGTGATAGCGACCTGTTAAGATCTTGACAAAACCTCTAGTAAACCGTAAGCTACAAATGACATTGAGAGCATTCCTTCCGAAAATGTCTTCTTAACATATGAGTTGCACCTACAGAACTTACTGGGCTCGTCCGGGATTTGAACCCAGGTCCTCTCTCACCCGAAGCGAGAATCATACCCCTAGACCAACGAGCCTCCCACTAGTTAGTGTGTGAAGGTAGGACCAGCTTTTTCATCAAACCAACTACCCGAAGAGTCCCTTCCAACACTTGTAGGCAGTTCACCCAATTGCTAACTGTACATACTAGCCTTTATCCTGAGAAGTGTGGCTGTGTGGGAAGTACCACAAAAGGGCAGTTTTGAATTGGGAAATGCAAGCGTGCGATAGCACTCATGATAATGTCATGTCTTTGTTGATAAGTATCAAATATTTTTTCTTTCTACGAATTACATTGGTGTCAGAGATTCTGTCTGTCGTTGTTTACAGTAAATGACATAATCACGGGATCAACATCTAAAACACTGAGTAATTTTTATAAATCTTTTAAGGCGTCTTGAGGAAGTTAAGCGGGCTCGTCCGGGATTTGAACCCGGGACCTCTCGCACCCAAAGCGAGAATCATTTCCCTAGACCAACGAGCCACAGGCTTCGAAAGTTTGTCAGTAAGTGACAGTGGGACTACTAGCATTTTCATCAAGCCAACTAGCCCAAGGCATCCTTCTAGAGGGATGTTAAATGCGTAAGCGGCTCGTTGGTCTAAGCGTATGATTCTCGCTTAGGGTGCGAGAGGTCCCGGGTTCAAATCCCGGACGAGCCCCTTCCAACACTTCTAGGCCACCCTGCAAAGGTTAATAGGATACCTTTATCAGCAATTGTACTGGAAAACTTACACACATTTTACAAAACATCTGCTGCCTTCTTGTGGAAAAAGCAAGTGTGTGTGAAAGAGGGAGCCATTTATTTGTTCATGACCATCTGATAATTTTCAAACCATGCACTATAGATTGTGATAGTGTCCTGTGATGATCTTGACAGCACCTCTAGGAAATATAACCTACAAAAGACATTGAGAACATTCCTTCTGAAAATGTCTTTAAAGACACGATTGACATGCCAATGAACTGCATTATCCCTGATCTGGGACTGAACACAGGCCGAGGCGGTGAGAACGCTGAATCCTGACCCCTAGACCCTCAGGGATCATACCGTTTTGTAAAGCTAGAGAGAGGTCTGTGATGATCAATACCTTTACGTATTTTAGGACATGATCAAAAAGACTATGAACTGTACTTTCCCTGAACGGGAATCGAACCCGGGCCGCGGCAGTGAGAGCGCCGAATCCTGACCACTAGACCATCAGGGATCTTACTGTTTTTGTAATGCTAGAGAGAGGTCTGAGATGACCAATACCAAGAGGGTTTTAAGGACACGATAAAAACAATGGGGTAGGAGTAAAAGAAGGTGAATTTCCCTGACCGGGAATCGAACCCGGGCCACGGCGGTGAAAGCGCCGAATCCTGACCACTAGACCATCAGGGAACTTATTGTTTGTGTAATGCTAGAAAGAGGTCTGAGATGATCAATACCTATACAGATTTAAGGACATCATCAAAATGACTATGAACTGGTCTTTCCCTGACCGGGAATCGAAACCGGGCCGCAGCGGTGAGAGCTCCGAATCCTGACCACTAGACAATCAGGGATCTTACTATCTTTGTAATAATAGAGAGAGGTCTTAGATTTCTTTGTTGATGACCATCTATTAATTTTCAAACCATGCACTACAGATTTTGATAGTGTCCTGTGATGATCTCGACAGCAGCTGTAGGAAAATATAACCTACAAATCACTTTGAAAGCTTCCCTTGCGAAAATATCTTTTTAACATGTCAGTTGCACCTAATGAATTTACTTGGCTTTTCCGGGATTTGAACCCTGGACCTCTCGCTTGTCCATCTTTATTCACAATTGTATTCGAAAAATAGCAAACATATTTTTGCTTGATGATAAAATCTCCCAGATGTTACAGAGATAAACAATAAAAAAAAAATGTTCAGACCATTTTCAATTAATATGATGGATATGGCATAATAATGCAAGAAGACATTCCCAAAAATCAATAAACTTAAAATTATAATAAACGTTTAACAATGGAATTTGGTATTTTCAATTAAAATTTGAAAAATGTTACAAACAATATCATTTCAAAAATACCTAAATGATGAAGGACATTTGTACCTTAAACTTACAACAAACAGTGGTACAATAAAGCTTTTTTGTTTTTCTTTGTATACATTTATTTACATACTAGTGGGATTACACTGCATGGAGGCAGCCCCCTCTCCCTCTATCTTTCTAGATCCACCACTGTTTAAATGTCATGTTTAATATCAAGTTAATTTGATATTAACTCAAATATTTCTTTTAAAGGTGCCTATCTACTCATAAAAGTCCACCTAATTTTGTTCAGACATTCAGACCTCAGATCTTCCTGTCCTCATCTCTGGGTCACTGTTGACCCAGCACCACCCACCCTGGTCGTGGTGAAGTCTGGTTTGGTGGCACCACTGAACAACCATCAGTTTCATCCTCGTCAGTTAAGCAGCAACGCCTCCTGGCTGAACACAACAGAGATTAATTAAAGAATGGGATTAACCTGAGCATTTTCAGTATCAATTCTGCTAAATCAAACTTACATGTCTGTGTGCAATTACACCAAACTTTCATCTTTTAACAAAATATAATTTATCTGAGTACTTCATCATGTAAATAACAAACTATTAATATGATGTATTTTGAGTTAGTCCCACCAGTAGGCTTTTGTCTTCGGTCGGTTTGTCCTCTGCTTGTTCCTCCAACGTTTGCATAAGGTTGCATCAAGTCTCTTTGATGCTAGCCATGTTGGTTATCCCCAGGAGGCGTTGAGCAGAAACCATCTATTTATGTTGTTGATGTTCATATTTGATCTGCTGCGTAGGAAACTTTGATCTATCATCCCTCTTTGTTGCATGGAGCTTCCTGGCTCTTTCCCCGCCGCGGCCGTGTTCTTCTGCTCCCGACTTGTTCTGGAAGCCCCGAGGGAAAACTTGAGCCATTTTGTCGGTCAGGCCTCAAAATCAAAGAACATGTGGATCAGTTCCTTCACTTCTTCTTGTCAGCTTAAGGCTGAAAATAAATCTTTTCACGTTGTTCCTTTCTGATCTTGACTTAGATCAGGACTCAGACTGTGGAATGTAGCTGTAGCAACATTTTAGAAAAACTTACAGTTGTGTCCCAAACATTTCTGCCCTTCTGAGTTCTTCTGCTTTGATTCCTACACTATTCATACAGGTGTTCTTACAAAAACAGGAAGAAACCCTTTTCCATGGAGAAGAAGTATCTCTGCACACTGTGTGTGGATGCTTGTGGTTGGTGTGACACAAAAGTCATGGCTGCACTGACCCGGTTCTTTGAACAAATTATTTTTTCAGATATTCCAAATGATCAGAAAGAGGATTTGTTGGAGAAAATAACTTCTTTTCCATAAAAATATAAGGGTGTATTAACACACATTCAGTTTATAGAGTGACATGGTGAACAGAAATCTCAAACAGGAACCACTCCATCTGTGGGATGTGTGTGAAATCATTCTGCTACAAAGACTAATTCTTCAAAGAAGCCCTGGACATTCAGGCCATTGTAGATGTAAAGAAAGGAGGAGTCAATTCCTGCCAACAAATCTGGACATTTTGAGATTAATCCCTGAAACTTTCTAGAAAAAGAAAAAAAAATTTTTCACATATTATTTGTTTCACATATTATTTGAAGTCAGAAATGTTGAAATTCAGAGGATTTCCAAAAGTTTTATTTTAAGAAAATTTCTAAGATTAAAATCTAAATTTCTGAAATTTATCTAGGCTATTTGTGACTTTTCAAACTGAGAAATTTCCAAGCTTTTTTCTGGACAATTTCTGAGACTGTTTATGTTTTTTGGCAGAGAGTACTCCTCTTCTTTTAATCAACATTGAGCTACTTCTTTCTTTACAGCACAGGTACAAATTCCGGTAAGCTTCATAGTATCAAACTGCCACATTACATATTCACATACAAATGTTCGTGATTGGGTAAAATTTAAAAGCTGAGAGTCCAGACCCTCTGGATGAAGAGAGGAACAAGCAGCTGGTTTTTATCAGGCTACGGTTCAGTCCAATTCAGTTCAGTAAGGTCTGACTTCTGCTCTCACTGCCACAATGACATATAACTACATAATGTATTCAACAGAGATAACTCGCTGCATAACTCCAAGCAGTCACATTCCGTCTCCAACAGAATCTGAGTCTGATACAGAAGCTTATGATTTCTAGTCGTTTCGGTCAGACTGTCTGCTTTGGGCAACGTCTGTAGTGTGATTAAACTCCTTCTGTCTGGGATGTTTGCCTCTTTCTCAGCTCCCTCATCCATTTCTCTGGGTCTGCGCGACACGCCTCCTGCTGCCCGGGTTTGGGGCTCTCTTCCTGCCCGTCTGGAAGATGTTCTCTCAGGACTCTGCAGTGGTGATCTGTGACTTGGAAATGAAACAGTGAAGATGTCCTTAAAGACAAGCGGCAGCACACATTGTGATACTGAATCCATTAGTCAGAGATACACACACACTGTCATACTTGACAATCAATCTCTGACTGATTTAAATTGAATATTTTTCAATCTTTAAAGAAGTCAACCACTGCCTGCATTGGAATCAAAGTTTGTGTTAAAAGCTCTTATTGTGACCTTCACTCTTCCTGCTAATTAAAAGTCACAGGGACTGACAGGAGCTCAGGGAACCAGTTACTGCTGCTCTTTTTTAATGACGTCTGAATGGTTTCAACTGTTCTGATCACTCATCAAGCTGGCTGTGCAGATTTTTTACTTACTCTTTAGCTTCTATCTGTGGAGCCAAACAGCCGAACTGAACAGACTCCATCTGTTGCTATATCTGATCTAAATTAAAATGATTTCATCAAGAACAACGCATTCATGTTAAAAGTTAGTAATAGAACAAACGTTGTTTTGTACAAAGGTTTTGTATCCACAGGCTAATATCCAAATCCAGTTTTTGGTTGAACATTTATTAAATGACATCAAAATTTCAACTAACTAAAGATTCCTGTCACACACACACACACACACACACACGCACACACACGCCCGCACACACACACACACACACGCACACACACGCACACACACACACACACTCACAGAAAAGCGAATGTCTGTGACTATAAACAAGAAAAACAAATTTTCCACAACAAAGTAGATTGATATACATCAATGTTCACATATTTGTTTTTGTTTTGCTATTGCAACTTAACAACTCTAAGATCAGTTACCGTTTTATTGTTGATTAGGTTAACTTAGCTGCTTAGTGCAAGGACCTACAACTTAAAACACATTTTAAATTTGATTTTATTAACATTTGGAATTGATTCCGGATACCCAGGATTGGGAATCGTGACTCTCTATAGAACTGATTTTTTTCTGCTCCTCCACCCATCAGTTAGTTCTTCCAACAGGCTCAGTTCGGACCCATTCACCGTTCCATATCCGTAAAACTTTACCTGCATCTTTCAGAGAGTTGGTCTGCTTGTGGATCGGGAAGTTACAAACAAATGTGACATTTCCTATAAACTCAACATTGATTGTTTGAATCATGCCTCCAGATCTTGTGGTATTAAAGCAGCATGATGTGTCCTGTTGAATCAAAGTCTGCTTGGCCGAGGCCTGTCTACTGGCTGTCAGTCTGAGCCTTCGTCCTGTGAAGTTAGTCTAAGTTCTTATTACAGAGCCTGAAAAAACTTTTAACTCTGTTGGCTGTTTAACCTTTTGCTGGTTTTACAAATCAGTCAGGTTCAACAAACCTGGGCTTTTTTAACAACATTAATGAAAAAAAAACACCTTTAACACCAAAGTGGAAGCAAATTTCTACAAAAATAATGACAAATAGAAATATGAAAAGTCACTGTTTTTAACATTTTTAGATTGTGACAATATTGCAGCCTACAAAGAACTTCAGCAAAGATAAAGAGCTTCTTGTGCCCTGATCTATTCAGATGTGTTTGCTGGCTGCAAAATGGATAATAAGGCAGAAAAAAACACAACATAGTGAAATTGTGAAAGTGACAAGAGAGAAAAAACATCCAGCTCTGGAAAACATAAAGAGATCATAAGAGACCACTGCAGTGAAGCCCACTAAAAACCTCCTGGTTATTCCACCAAATACTGATTTCTGAAGTCTTTCTGAGTTCAAACATTAGTATCGTTGTTTCTCAATGAATATAAACCTGTTTTTTTCCCATTATTTGCAGTCTGAAAGCACTGCATCTTTTTTTTTTTTTTTTTACCATTTCTCATTTTCTGCAAGCAAATACTACATTTGTCCTTGTTGTCAGTAGTTCATAGAATAAAACAACAATGCTCATCTGCAAAGAATAAAATTAGAGAAACTTATCATTTTAAGGGGCCTTTTAATTTTTTTTCCAGAGCTGTGTATCAGAAAATAGCTAACACTTTTTTGATATATTTTTCTCGTTTTCTACCCCCCAAGCACAACACACACTTATTTTATTTCTACCAGCTCGTTCACAGGTGAACAGGTGTGAAAATAAATCTGTCACTTATCAGACAACAGGTGTTCATACGTGATGCTCTTTGTCTAAATCACCTTCCAAATGTGTCTGTTATTCATGTGGCTGAAACATAAACAATGGACTGAGCAGAGCTCTGTGAATTGTGAAACAATTAACTGAAACAATATCTTGTGTTAAATGTAGTCTAACACAAGATATTGTTTCACGATGCTGGCTGTGGACTAATATTATCAAACAGAGGTAGGCAGATAGATTAAAAATATTAATAACATCAATATCAAGTCTGTATCAGTATTAGATCAATAATGGCATAATGAAAATCAATATTTTAGTTTTAGATTCCCGCTTGAAATGTAATTTTATTTTTGCATTGTTTCTAAATTCGGCTGTAAAATTTTGCCCTGATCTGTCCTCAAATTATAATTTTTGCACTTTGTTGAATTAATTTTTTCTAGATATAGGAGTGTATGTATTGGTGTCTGTGATACCTGCTCTGTATTTAATTGATAAATAAATGTGTTGATGAGAGCAGGAGCTTTTAAAGAGACAGTGGTCCAATTTCAAGGTATTATATCACGTCAAATTTCTTTTAAGTCAAATTTAATATCTATACCATTTTTATGACAACTGATGGTATGATAGTTATAAAATGGTGCTATGTACCTAGAAAATATGTAATACTTCCCTTTTAAACAAATGCATTTATATCTTTCATTCTTCTTCACAATTATGATCTACTTTGTGTCGATCTATCAAATAAAATCCCAGTGAAAATCATTTTGCTGTGTTGTGGATAAAATGTATATTGAATGTTTTTGAGCACTGCTGCAGTCCACTGGGTTGAGTTTGGTTTGAGTTTCAGGTTGTTGCTCCTTTGTACAGAGTTTGTCTTTGAACCTCAGCTTTTCTCTCACTATATACACTGAACTCTACTCAGTTCGGTGTATTTCCTTGCCACCGTTTCAAACCATAAGTCCTCCGTGTGTCACATCGCAAAGCGATGCAGTCCGGTCAGATTCAGCATCATGTCCCGTTACACACAGCCTGATTTCATCCAGTTATTACACACTTCGTTCAGGTTCAGTTGATCATGAAATGCCGATTACTAAGCCGTCAACCTGAATACAATGAACTCTAAATAATTCTCACTAAGCTTTTCTCCCACTCAGATTCTCCTCTCAGTTCACACAAGATAGTAGCAGAATAGAACTAAAAAAAAAAATAAAAAAAAAAAGTTTGTCTTTTACATAGAATCGATGTGTTGTTATGAGCCGTGTGACAAAGTGGGGGCCAGCCACAAAAAGTGAAGCCATTCAAACTTTATGGTGCTTGCAATGGCCCTGCTGTCAGCTCTAATAGAAAACTCTAACACAAGGCCTGAGGAGGAGGAGAGGGGGCGGCTCACAGAGCTGAGGACAGTGTCCGCTGCTGTGTGTGTCACTGTAGTTAAATCACACACTGGTGTAAAATGTGCTGTCTGTGAGGCAGCAGCAGGACCAGAGGAGCAGCAGTTAGCAGGACGGTGGAGTGGATTCACCACCACTCTGCTGCAGGACCACCACCATCCAGCTGACATCATCTGACAAACTGTACATAAAACAAGACGACAGATCCTTCTGACCGGTCATCAATCACCCTGTCTGCAGTGGACAGTGTTCAAAGGGATAAAAGTTCCAATAGACAGATGGATGGATAGATAGATGGACTGACGGACGGATGGATCGGACCCTGAGGTGTCCATGTAATGTGATTAATTCTGCCACTGTTTTCTGCTTCCAGTTGTGGATGAATTACAAAAAGGCAACTTTTTATGGCATAACTAAAGCACAAAGAGCTTTTCCAGAACTCTGTCCCAGCCCAGCCATGGCCTTCCTATTCAATTCCTTTTCATTTCTCAACTTCCTGCAGAATTTTCCCATTGGGCACGATGGCTCTAGTTGAATTTTGTCCTGGCCAATCAGCAAACGGGAGGAGGGAGTTGTGATTTTCTGAGCTGTTTTGTTTTATACTTGAAGCTTGCTTATACAAGTCTGTAGCTTGGCAATGCCAGTGACTGAAAGTCGGAGCAAGAGGGACGTTTAAGACGTTTTATAGCTGCTAAAGATATTGTGATTCTGAAAAAGTCTTCTCAGAGGGAGATGCTTGTTTGCAGAGCAGGTGATTCATTAACGTTTATATACTTTATTAGTAAATAAGACCAGTAAGATGCAATCAAATATTGCATTACAGCAAAGGTCTGAGAAAATGCCCCACCATCATGTAGCTAAAGTGTACGAAAACAACTGGTTAGCATCTAGACACTTGAGTCTGCTCTGGTGTATGGGGAACCGTTGTTAATGATATGATATATGTGTTGTGAATTCAAGCAGTCGGATATTTGATTATAATCAACTAACAGGTCAGTGGAGAAGGTATGGGTCAATTTCTAAGCTAGTGACTTCCAACTTTCTTCAACATGATTAGGTGACATAGTTGCAAAAGGTTGATGTAGACTAATAGGTGATTTTTTTCTATCTCATAGAAAACACCTTCCAGAATGGACTGTTACCCTACATCAGGGGTGACAAATCTTTTGAGACCAAGATCTACTTTTTCTCTCACCAGCCAGCTGAGATCTACCTCATGACACGAAGGCATAAAAATTGTAAATTAAACTCTATTGACTAATGTTATATGCGAATATACATCAGTTATAGCAGAAATAATAAAGTGATAGAAAACCTAATGCTGTTTCTTCCTCAGTGAAACTCTGACACTGGGAGGAGGTTACTGGCTGCAAACCTGAGGCCAGCAGGTGTCAGTCAGTTATGGTAGATCTGAAATTTGGTTCGATGACCTCAATATGAGAAGCTACAGACTGATAGGAGGAACCAGAGAGCGCTTTTAAGGTAAAGGCAAATCTTCTACAGCTGGGATATAATTAATTTAATTTCACATAATTATCGCGGTAGAAGCCATTGGTTTGTTAAAATTTTATGAAATATGTTTGTCCTATTTGATGTTTGTTGTGAATGACGTATACTCACAAAAAGCGAGGTAATTAGTCCAACTTTTATAAACTACAGCGGATGTAATGAGCCACAACAAAGGTAAACAAAGGTAAAATAACCTGAACAGGTGATCAACTCAAAACCACTCCTAACTACCTTTTTACTCTCTCTATGTAGTTTAAGCACACCTGTTACCGTGGCAACCGCCTGTGCCCCGCAAGACGAGCAAAGATTACGTTAAAAACAACATTCAGTCTGTTACAATATCAAGTTTCCAGGCTTGATATTTAGTTCTCGATTATTAGTCAGCGCTTCCCTGAACACAGCGATGGTTTATTGACTAGCAGATCAGGAGTTTAAATTAGCTAGTCGGTCTTTGAGTCGCCTTTTTTATTTATTTATTTATTTATTTTTTGTTAATGGAACGGAATCGCACTGAATTGCGCAACACCTAGCTGAATCAATAATTACTGAGAATATTATTTTTAACACTTTTTGTTGATTTAAAAACAAAATAAAAATTTTAAAAGAAGCGCGTCAGAAGAGGAAGTTCTGGTCTCATCCTCCTGACGGCGTTCAGTTTGTCACCTACTGCCGAGATCTACTCAAAACGTTCCTGCGATCGATCGACGCACCCCTGACCTACATGCATCAATAGCACACAAAGGTCAGAGATCAGAACACACAGGTTGGGAAGATGTGCACTAAAAGCTAAAAGCCTTCATATTTAACATGGCTGAAGTGTTCATTACACCTGCAATTGCTACAGACAATCAGTATCAGTACAATGTTAATGATACATGTGCCACATCTTAAATGTAACACATTACCACTAGCAATTATTGGATTGGAATAAATTGAGTTTACAAAAATTTGCTTTAATCATTCTTTTTAATCCTAACTGGACTCTCAGTCTCTTAAATACAAATAGAATGTTTTCAGGAATTTTAAAGATGATAGACCAAATGTCGGAGAATATTAAATTAGAATGGAAAAAGGAGAAGCCAGAACGAGCCGGATTTAAAACCCGTAACAAATCAGTGGAACAGACCTTGGGTTGAGGCTGAGCTGAACATAAAATGAAAATAAATTCCAGCGAACATCCATGGCTGTTGCTCTGCTGGCTGCCGGCTGCCGGCTGCCTGCTGCGTCTCGCTCTCGGTATGAATGGCGGTGTGGATCTGTGTGGACGTAAATTCCATTGTGATAAATAGCAGCATTGATTCAGGCCATCGTTAACATTCTTCTTTATGGTTCAGATCATTTATTGTTATTTGCAATGAGAGAGCGCCTGCCTCTGCTAAACACCATCCGTCTCCATGTTCTCTATCAGAGATGGTAAATGTACTGCATTCATTTGCTACCTGCAACCAGGAGGTTAAGTATTTCTTTGTTGCTGCTCAGTGTTTGATGGAAGGATGATTGGTTATAAATATGTTGGGTCACCAGCTTTTCAGCGATGAATCATGCGTTAATATGGGAGAGAGATTAAACATTCAGATTGTTTGTTACCACACAAACAATCTGAAATGTCCAGGTGTCTTCATCTGGTAGAACACTAACATATCTACTGAGAGCAGACTATGGGTGTGGCTGCATCCTTCAAAGGTCCCAAGGTATCCCAAGATGCATTGCAGACTGAACAGGAAATGTATGTTTCTATAACAATGAGAACCAAGTGGAAGATGGAGCAGCAGTACATCTTTAAATAAAAGTATATTAAAATTTGATGATACAAAAACGAGAAGCATAAAACCGTTGTGTCGTTAGGCTCTTGTCTTTTGCACAGAGATGTTTTTAAAGGGGCAGTGTTATATAAGTCTTTTTTAGCTTTACATCATGCTATAATGTTATTCCCTCATACAATAAGATTTTGCAAAACATCAATTCAATAAGTAATAAAAAATCTCAGCAAGATTTTTAGCTTTTTCGTAAGTTTTGCTTAGCATGTCAGTTGCTAGGCAACAAAGCATATGTCAAAAGGGTGAAAATAAGTCAGAAGACTGCTCACTTCCTGTCTTAGCTGTCAACAAAGGTCCCAACCTCCATGAACAGGTTAGCTGGGTCCTTCAGAGGATGAGACCCTGAGGTTGGTCACCCTATGGTCTGCAAAATGAGACGAAGCAAAACCTGCTTCCTTTCATACTTCAAAATAAGAGTCCCAAACATAAATACAACAGGGACCAACCATCATCCTTGAATGTGGTATTCATAATTATCTCTTAGCAAAATGACAAAATATCTCATCAAATGTTTTTTTATGAAGTGTTTTCCTATTGAGGTCAGCATGTTGACCTGTCATCAGACGAAGTTATTCTATCTGAAGCAAAAGAGCTTATCACACTGCTAATGCTAACACCTAGAGTGTTGACAGTATCAACATAGACAAGTATAATTCTCTTTAAGGTGATATTAGCATTAATGTGTAGCTAGCTGACACAGATAAGTAGCTGCTGCTAAGCATCATAAGGCCTTGTTTCAAAAGGAAGCAGAGCTTTTACATTTTCCACAGTGATAAACCATCTCATTAATTAATTAATGAATAAATTAATTAATGCATTTAAAAACCAAAGGCAACCAAAGTACTGTGCAGGTCAGTCAGAAAATTAACAGAATAATAAACAATACAATCTTGAATGAAAAGTAAATAAAATAAACAATCTAATAGCATCTAATGGCAATGAGTCATTTGATCACAGTGAACATTTCAGAGGATTTGGAACTTCTGACATTGCTGCAGTTTCTCTGAAACAGTTTTGAGAAGATGTGGTTCTAAACTTGGCCGGACCTCCAAACGATAGATTGATGTATTTACACAAATAACTGAATAAATGTGTTATTTACTGTCAGAAAGGTGAACTATTTTCAGCCTTGATTGATTTGCAAGTGGCCGAGGTCAGGTACAGAGCTGGAAAATAAGGGCATAGGTAACAGCATTACAAACAGACTGATGGTTGCTATAGGTATCTTAAGAGATGAGACCTTCGTCTAGCTGTGGACTTTGACCCTGTACATAGATCATTAAAGAGGGGTTCTGTGATGGGCTCAGGGTGGGGGTGAGAGCAGGGAGATGCTTCTGTTCTATGAAATGTCTGGGAAAACAGATTGTTGTAGTTGAAACTTTGCAGGTGCTCTCCCTCTGTCTTTTACAGATTCATGATCCGTCATTGGGGAAGAAACTTCATCAGCCATTCTATTGGTCAGAATTCTCTCTCTCTCTCTCTCTCTCTCTCTCTCTCTCTCTCTCTCTCTCTCTCTCTCTCTCTCTCTAACTAACCAATGGTGTAGAATGGCAACCTCATTTCTGTGAGTGAAATGAGGTTCACATCAGTATGTGCATACATGGGAATGACAGAATTAACCACATTTAATGGGATCATTTAATTTCTCTGGTGTTTCCTGAGCCTTGTCACCACACTGAACTGCTGAATCAAGCTAAAGATCCTGAACAAATCCTTATCTGGATCCAAGATCACTCTCAAAAGACACCTGGAAAGAATAAAGCAGGGAAGTCTCATGACAAGCAGAACTGCTCAGCCCTCCCTGGCCGAACTCCACTCATGCAGTTATGTCACCTCCTTCTCCCCTCTGCTTTGAGAAATCAAGGCCAAACATTTCATTTATGCTCATTAATCACTTACCTTCCTCCTCCTGCAGCCTCAGAACCTGCCAACAAAAAAGAAACTAAGTTTCTTAAAAAAAAAAAAAAAGTCTTTTCTTCCATACCATGGTTGTTTGTACTTGTTGCCTGCATTTGAGTGTGAACCCGTCATCATGAGAGCATCTGCATGCATTCTCCTCTCTGAGACAACCCCCTGGTACAGTCTGTCTACAAGACAACGCCTGTCCACTCACTGTAATGTAAATACTGCCTGTGTCACGATGAGATCTACCCCTAGCACCTGTCAGTCCGGCTGGGTTAATTGACTCTTCCTCTAAAGCCCAGCCTTAACCAGCACACAACCCAGAGGCAAATTACTGTTATTTGTGGAGGATAGAAGAATCGGCAGCTGTATCAATCTCTCTCTCTCTCTCTCTCTCTCTCTCTCTCTCTGTCTCTCTCTCACTCTGTGTGTGTGTGTGTGTGTGTGTGTGTGTGTGTATCCACCTGACTTTTTCATCACTTTGGGGATTCACACAACCTTTTTTGATCAGGAGCTGCCAGCAGAGCTCACAGTTGGCAGCGCCACCTGAAATAGTTTAGTGAAACACATGTAGGGTTACAATGCAGGTGAGCCACATGCAGACACCTTCACACAGCTGATCACTCTGCAAAGGCAACTTAAGCTAAAAGAAAATGGAATATTTGATCTCTGAGGGCCTTGGTGAATTCAGAAGGGCAGCACTGGACGTTGTTTGTGTTGCGCTTCAGCAGACCAGAGCAGCCTGACCTCTTCCTCTCAACAAACTCAGAGAAGGTCGCAGGAAAGGAAAGAAGCGTGTTTTGTAAGAGGTACTGCAAGGTTATCCTCCAGCAAACGATGTCATACACTGAAATTTTTATATGCTTTTATATAAGTTTGTAAAATTAAACAGCAAAAAATGAACAGCAATCATTTGGGCTATTTATTTATTTAGGTTCACCATGTTATTCATTCATTTATAAATGTCAAATTTTTAAGCTAAATATTTAATTAGCTAGCGAAATATGACTTAACTTGATTACTATTTATTTTATGAACTAAATATATAGCTTCAACTTAAATATTTAGCTTCGAACTAAATATTTAGTTAGCAAGCCAGATATTTAACTCCATGAACATACAGTGAGCTAGCTAACTCTTTAGCTCTAAGCTAACAAAGTATAGTTTACAAGCTAAATATTGAGCTAGTTCAGAGCTCAATTCACTTGTCATAACTAGAGGTAGACTTTCAAAATAAAAGGTGGATCCTGAGAACGTCTATATAAGACTGTTGAGGCTGAATATTTGGATGCTAATGCAGTCTGTTGCTGCCTTTTAAACGGCCCATCTTTTGTTTAAAGCTGAATTGTTTTACAAGAAGGAAATAAGGAACGACAATAAAGAAGTATCATGATCTGAAAGCAGGAGTTTATAAAGAGGTTTGAAAAAGCCAGCTTTTATTTTGTATAATTCACTTGTGGTTAACATCAAGTGAATTTGCATATTAGCTAAGTCTGATCCTTACTTCTCTGCAGTTTGCCACATGCAGTACAGAACCAGTCGAACTCCCAAACATGTTCAAGCATGGAAGTCAGCTGACTGCCTCACACACGTCGCTCCAGGAGGGGATCATTTCATGGAAGGTGGGATTTCATTTTCAGCACAAATCCTGTGAGATGTGTGTATGAGGCTGCCCTGATGAAAGATGTTTTTCACTGAAGTTTTAACTCCTTATCCTGACTGCAGCAAAAAAATCAACAAAGAGCTCTCATGCCTCAGGCTGAATCCGTTAACGGAGGGGAGATATGATGAAAGCCTTTTACATGAGAGAGATCACAAAGTGTTGTGTCACAGTTTGGTGAAAGATCAGATGGTCAGTTCTGGTGGAAGATTTTCCTGCTTTGACCACAGGGTGGCAGTACCACATCAAGAATTTCTCTTCAGTCTACATTTGTTTCTGCATGCATGCCAGTGTGTGTAAAGAACTAAATAAAGGAAATTAACGTCTTTTGAATGTCAACTTTAATAAATAATCACCTCCAGTGCACCAACAAAGCTGCCGTACACTTGGTTTGCTACTCTGAATATAATCTACTCTTAACTATAATGCAGCACAATCCTATACAGCATATTACAATACAATATAAAGTGGAAGGCTGAACATGACACATACATTTACACATTCCTGAAGTGTAAAAACACAAAACCTGCTAGAACTTTTAAGTGCTGTGGGTCAATGGAAGCTAATTGGGTCTTCTGTTTGCACCAAGAAATTCTCCTCCAAGGTTCTGTTATTCAATAATTAGTATGAAAAAGACAAAAAAAAAAAAAAAAAACTGACAAAAGAGGTAAAAACTTGGGAGATTTTCTTTGTGTTCACAACACAACGGTGAGATGAACTGTTGTGTAGAATTTCTGCTCGGTTTCCAGATCTAATTTCAAGAGTTTGTTAGTCAGGGATCTAATAGTGTCTGTAAAAGGAAGAACAAACAACAGAAATATCATTTGTGCATCAATAGCTCCTTATATGTAGCCTGTGTAAATCAGGACAGTGCCATGACTATCAGTTTTTTGGAGCTACCATCATCTGTGTGTTCATGGGAAAACCAAGAATTAAATTTTTTCAGAAACACAGTAAAGGCTTCACAAAAAGAGTAGAAGAATTTAGTTTAGCTTCTGGTTTATTCTTAAAAATGGGACAATACATATTAATTAAGGCTGGAACATTATTGTGTTAATTTTGATTAATTACATAGAGTTTAACTTGTAAAAAATAATTGAATATATACATATATATATATATATGTATATTAATTTTTTTTATTATTTTTCCTGCACCTCATGTTTCCAATACACACAAACGACATCCGCTATCAGTGATGGATAACAAAGCCACTTGCCTTGGCACAAAAGACTGTTGTGTTCAAGTTGTGCTAAAAGGAGTTAGCCTATCAATGAAGCTATTCAAGCCTGAAATACCATCTCAATGCTAAACATGTAGCAGCAGCACAGAGGTTACCAATGTTAATGTCAGGGTATATATTTCTAAAGAGTTCTGGAAAGATGAAAGGTCAGAATAACACTTTGCTCCAATCTGATTGTTGAAGAACACAAAGAACAGATTAAAAACAATAATAGGCTTGAATAGCTCCACTAGGCTAACTCCTTTTAGCACAACTTGAGCAAAACTTTTCTAGCGTTCCTTTATATCGTTTTTGGAACCCAACGGTTAACCCCCAGTGGGCCAAGAGAAGCAGCTTTCACTGATGTTTGTATGTTGGCTTTACAGGTGTACCAGAAACACAAATACTAAGGTCCCAGCTTGCTAATTTATTATGTAAAAATAATAAATCATTTTATGTGTAACATATGTTGTAACACAATGCAATGAATGATATTTTTGATTTTTTTACAAAATAGAATTGTATAAAATAAATGAAATATTTTTAAAAAATGAATAAAAAATACCTTTCTAGTTCTTATTAGAACTGCAGTGGATTAAAAAAATAGTCTTTCCAAGGTGACAAAAAATGACAGGGACCTTATTGGGACCCCAGGGTTCAAAGTGTGATGTTTTGTTATCTTGTCATTCCCGTTTCATCTCCTCCATCCCACCACCATCTTTGAGGTTCTATACTGCTTGTGTTTTCAAACTCTTTACAGAGATGAAATAACCAAGATTTACTGTTTTAGATGAATAAATTTTTTTCTATTTCCATGGGTGCAGCAGCTGACTGCTGGAGCAGACTGGCCCTCCTCCTTGGAGTGCATTGTTTTGATGAGAAAGGATTCTATTTTTAGCAGCTTTATGGCGTTGTGCATGGCGTCCCTCCCCCATCCATCAGAACCAGCTCCCCAGTCACCTTTCATGTGATCTCTGTGAGATGTGACTCATGTCTTCTGTTTTTAGCTCGTGTTGGGATGCTTGAAGTGCCAGGATTATTGCAGCTACGCAATAATTAGGAACATTTAGGAAAAAAATTTACATTCAAACTTAGGAGTAATTTTCTAAAGGTTCATCATGTAATGTTCCACATTTTAAACCATTATGATATAATTCTGAATACTGCAACACAACATGTTACTAAAGGTATTTATTTATGGAGGAATTTTTCTGCCATAATCCGAGCGCACACATTTTCAGTCTGAAAGCAGAATTTTATGGATTTGTTCTGAAAACTTTCAATACTTTTAATTCCATTTTTATTTTGAAAGCAGGACTTCATGTCTTTCTTCCCAAAACTTGTAATGATTGTATTCAAAACCTCTCCTCGCGCTCACACTTAGTTTCTGCTGTGACTCTCTGCTCGCTTACAGAACGTAGAACTACCTATCTCTTGATATATAAAAAAAAAAAAAATTCCCTTCTCACCCACCTCTTAGTTCGGGTCCTCTACCAGAGGCCTGGGAGCTTGAGGGTTCTGCGCAGTATCTTGGCTGTGCCTATATATATATACATATATATATATATATATATATATATATATATATATATATATATATATATATATATATATATATATATATATATATATATATATATATATATATGAAATCGATAGCGAGATAGAAATCCTCCATATTTATTCACTTGCCTTTACACACATGAAGTATGATGTCCAGTTTTCATTACACAGATTTTATAATGATTCAGTCATATTCAATAATGAGGTTGTGGACATTTAGGACAGTGACCATTCTAACGGGAGAACATTGGTGAGGTCAGACACTGATGTTGGATGTGTGAGTCAATACATATTATGTCCTGTTCTCACAGATTTAGCAACATCAATACAAGTTCTCAATTAAAATGTTTAACAGAGCTAATTGCAGGGTCTGTAGTTAATTACCACTAATTATATTTTAATTTCAAAAGCGCATTTGTGCTGCAACATTACTGAACAAATACAAATGAGCTCAACTGCAAAGATATTTATTACTGAAACATTTTTAGCCTTGAAATGGTATTTTAGTATTTACAGGCAAACCCCTTTTTGCACCAAAGTCTTTTCCAGAGTCCGATTTGATTCATTTTCGAAGCAGAAATTAAGCAGCTTCACCGTCCATCACTGTTTTTTGTGGATGTAGCTTGTTGATCAGATTTATGGGCATACTAGAAGTGCACAAATTCAAAGGGCCTGTTTGTATTTGTATTTATTTTACATACAAATAAAGTTTGTCTGTAAAAGAATAAAAACTCAAAGGCTATTAATTGTATTAAAATTTGTAATTAATTCAAATTAACACAGTTTAGTTCATCTCTAATCTTGAACAAGGATATTTATTGTGCAAACATCAAAAGGACATTTATTTTTTTACTGTTACAACGTAAACTGTTACATTTACACATATTATTCCAAAATGCTCCAGGTTTTCATAGAAGTCAAGATACCACAACTTTGGACCAATTTTCTCTTCATTCAACCCCACATGGGTCTTCATGACAAAAGCCTGACTGCAGTCCAGGTGGGATGGTTTGTATCCAGGGGACTTCCTGTCACTCCAGATGATCAGTGAGGAATGCTGATCATACTCATTCTTCCTTCTCACAGACCTGAATGTCTTTAATTCCTTCTCAGTGTACACAATGCTGTACAGCAATAGAGCTCAATCAGTTCTCGCAAGCAAGATAGTTTACCAACCACTGCACTGCCATCAACGTCTCTGTTTTCTTAGGTAAACCGTGTATTATGTTCTAACAATAAAAAAAAGGCACCATGTTTTTATGTGAAAATGGTATTTTTTGAGCGACATATTTTCTATAGATGTTTGTAGAATCAGTCTGCATGCCGGATTTGGAACACCAAAACAAATCCTGTGAACAGAAGCTGAATTAATTCTGACTGTTTCTGATGTTAAGGCTGGAAAATTTAGAATAATGAAAAAAAGAGAGAAGCTTTTCTGCATTTCTTGCTGAAAACTCCTTTTTGCCAAAGGGCACAGAATCAGAAACCCTGTTAAAGTGAAGTTTAGCCTCAGGCTGCTCTGACATGTCGGCTAAGCAGCTAGCTCATATCTGTTGCTCTCACTGCAGCTTATTGAGAGATGTCTGCAATAGCAAAGATTTAGCCTTGTAAGATGTCAGATTAAAACTAGAAATTTTCAGCATTTGTGTTCCAAACCTGTATTGCGGGGCTGGAGTTATTTCCACAGAAAAGTCCAAGTTGCAGCGTTGTCTTTGGTTTGTAAATACAGAGGACATGATTCGTTAGCATCCTAACTTTATTTGAGTACGTTTTCAAAAGTGAAGTGATTTCACAAAAGTAGAGTTAGATCAGGATTGTTTGAGCTTTAGCAGAATTTTTTTTCTGGTCCATCACCCAGAAGGCGACACAGCGTCACTAGA
The DNA here is from genome assembly GCF_019740435.1 of Gambusia affinis. Taxonomy (NCBI): domain Eukaryota; kingdom Metazoa; phylum Chordata; class Actinopteri; order Cyprinodontiformes; family Poeciliidae; genus Gambusia; species Gambusia affinis. The sequence goes on from NC_057876.1 coordinate 2,249,437, forward strand.
ACGTCTTCTGTATTGTCCATGTTGGAATATTCTGCTTCTGAACCAACTTGTCATTATCCTGAATTCCTTTAATTTTTTTCCTGTGACAATCAACTCTATTTATCAGATTTCATATGTCTGTGGCTTCATTGATAAATATCCATAGAAAAGTATCAAAAATAGACTTTGACTTAAAAATATGAATTTCCATTTAGAGAAAATATGTTTTTGTTTCTTCATTTCCTCAACAGTTTTATTTTTGGTGAAAGAAAGACTGAGAAAATGTTATACTTCACAGGGTCACTTCTCATTGGACTGATTTTTTTCCTCTTAAATCCTATGGAAGTAATAAAGTTGTACATAGTTTTTGTACTGGCTTCATCTTAGCCTGGTGAAACAGGCCCCTGGTTCTACGCTTCGCTTCGTTCAGCTGGTTGGGACCCTCAGCTATCAAGAAACAATTGCTTCTTGGAGAAGTGGACTCAGCAAGCTTTAAATTTGACCCAATCACTAACGTTTGTCCAGGATGTATGTAATGTTCCAGATTGATGCTATGAGGCTTACTGGAAGTTGCCTCCACTGTTAAGAAGTGTTCATCTGAACGAGGCATCCGTTAATGTTAATTCAATATTAGACAGTGTAGCCAACATGGACTGAACAGCTTTGTTCACTTCCGCCACTGTCACTGTTAAACTTAATCAGTGTCATCGTTCACAACATTTCCTGATGGCTGATTGGCCCAGTTGAAATCCTACTGGAGGGAATCCACTCTAATGGGAGACGGAGCAGTGAAGAGAGATGAGAATGAAACGAAAGGCTGCATCGGGCTAGTTTTATCTTTATTTCATTATTAAGGATATGGTGGTTCCTATGCAATTTGGAAAAATAGATTTTATTTCAGTTTTTCAATGTCAGTATAGGCATAGAGAAATATAAGTAAGTGTGGAAAACTCAGGATTAATTTCTTACGTTGTCAAAGTACGGATCAGAATTTAATCAGTTAACAGGACATTATTACTTAAGTAATAATGTCTTATTATTAAACTCAAGTTCCATCAATTCGGTTTGTGTTCATGGTGGTTAAATGTCTAATAAATTTAGGAATTTTCTTATTGAACTTGTCTAGAAAATTAACTTTGATTCAGGAATATTGAAATGAAAAATGAGTATGAAGCATGTCAGTGGAGGTTAGCTTCTAGTCAAAACTTAAATACAGCATGAATGTTAAAACTATGGAACATCCTGAAGTCAACCTTTGACATTTGAAACTGATTTTCTTTTCTTCTTCTGTCTGGGGCATTTAATTGCAGAGATGACCTTGATAAAACAATGTTTTCTCGAAGATGAAAGCTGATGAAATGTGTCAAAGGAGTCATGAAGGCTGCTGGGCTTCGTATCAGGAATTCCCTCAACATTCGATCTTGTCGGGAGAGTTGAAGCCAGAAAGCGGCTCAGGTCTTTATGTGTGGACAAGGTAATCGGATCAGATGCTTGTCAGACACAGATTTGAAGAAAATCTCCGCTTAACAACATTTGGGCTTTCGATAATTTTGTTTTCCTCAGCTAAATAAATAAAGGACAAATTCTTCAAAGTCACATCAGTAAATGTTGAGATTTTCTGATCAATAACTACATTTTCTTTTAAGACACTTGTTTTGTTAATTCAAATATTAATAAAAACGAATTTCCAGAAATAATTCACAGGAATATTGTGGTCAATTGTTATTTTGCCCTTTCTGAATAAAATATCAACATGCTCTTTCAGATATTATCACAAATACAAACATGCAAAGTCGGCAGATATTATTTTAGTTTGGAGTTGGAAATGTTTCTTTTTTTGTCCATTCTAAGTAAACAGTTTGTTTACGAATGTGTTGAGTTTTACGTTTTTCTGATACTAGAACATTTCAAATTTCTTCTATATACCAAAATAGGGTTTTGGTAAAAAAAAAAACACAACAAACAAACAAACAAATAAACAAAACAAAACAATTGGAAGCTGAAATAAAATCAGCTTCATCAACATGTGAGTTTAAGTGTAACCATACTTATGAAACCAAGTAGCTTCAGCATTTTGTAGCAATATATCTTTCATCTTAACTATTTTTTTATAGGCTGAATCATACAAGACATACATCAATAAAAATGAAACTGCTTTCTGTGTTTGATCAGCCATTTCCTTTGTTCATCTTCAGTTTTTTTACCTTCCTCACAGCTGCACCTTGTTCCTAAGCAACCAGCTGCTTCTCATTCAGTAATCAACTCTCCTGTTTAAATGTCTCTCAGGGGTCAGTCCTGTTATTCACACTGGTCTGTTTCCTTCCTGTGATTTCTTATTTTGGCTGCAAATATGAACCTCAAATTATAATTCCTTTATGTTATTTATGCAGGAAAACAACAAAATTAAAAAAAAATACTAACTCTCAAAATCAGTACCAATAAGTATATATAAATAAATATTCCAAAAATATATAGTAGAAAAAAGAAAATCACCAATATGACATTTTCCAACTTTTTGTCATGCTACATAAACTCAGATGTACTTTATTGGGATCATAGCTGACAGATCATCACAAACTAGTAGTGATGGTGAGATGAAGCCTCATGAGGCATTGAACCACTTGAGCCAACTGGTTCGAGAAAGGGTTCATTTCTTGAGGCTTCATGTGTACACGAAACCACCTACTGGCCAGGTGTATAATCACAACCAGCTGTATCTTAACACGTGTGATGAATTGAATGTTTGTCTATTATGGCTCTTGGGAATGACTTCACAAAAGGTGAAGAAAAAAAGAGACAAAGAGAGAGAGAAAGAGATATATAGAGATAGAGATAGAGAGAAATATATATACAAAAAAATCCTATCCTGTCCCACAGCTATCTTAAAAATCCTAATATAAAAATTAAGAACTTTAAAACTAACTAACCAATCCTATTTATAATAGTGAGATTATTAGTAAAAAGCTCAAATTAAATAAATAACCCAATTATAAGTCCTGAAATAATAAAGTCTAAAAACATTAAATATTAATCCCAGAAAAATAAATAAAGGGGAAGGGGGAAAAAATTAATTTAGATCAATACCTTGCTTATTCCAGAGCAAATCTGCTTATGATGTGTGTGATGATGGTATTGGAGTTCAAGGTAACTCAAGTTAAATCAAGTGGTGAAAACTCACGTATCCTTAATATTAGAATTAAAATTAAAATTAAAAATAGGATAGCTGTGGGACAGGATAGGATTTTCTCTTTTTTCCTTTCTCTGTGTCTCCTCTCTCTCTGTATATATATATATATATATATATATATATATATATATATATATATATATATATATATATATATATATTTCTCTCTCTTTGTCTCTGTTTTTTCTCTTTCTCTCTCTTTTTCTGTCTGTATGTATCTATCTCTTTCTCTCTGTAAATATCTATTTTTTATTCTTCTGTTTCTCTCTCTCTCTCTCTCTCTCTCTCTCTCTCTCTCTCTCTCTCTCTCTCTCTCTCTCTCTCTCTCTCTCTCTCTGTCTCTCTCTCTCTCTCTCTCTCTCTCTCTCTCTCTCTCTCTCTCTCTCTCTCTCTCTCTCAGAGGACAGAGTTAGATGCATGGGCGGCCGTGCTTCGCTTCTTCCTAGTGAAACTGCCCTATTGGGTGGGGAAGTTGTAGTGTTTATATATATATATATATATATATATATATATATATATATATATATATATATATATATATATATATATATATATATATATATATATTCTCCCTACCTGTCTCAAACTAAATAACCACAATCCAAACTATCAAAACTCTATCCACTCTCTCAACTGACCGCAACTCGCCTACAACAACCCACATTTTGAATGAAGCCTGTGGGGTTTCCAAACCCCGCGCCAAAATCTGAGCCACTTCCCGAAGCAGTCACGTGGTACAGCCGGGCAGCGAGGCTTCGGATGTCATCGTTTTCGGCTCCTCCCCTAAATGAAGCAAGCCTCGATACGCGCTTTACGGAAACGCCCCCTCCATTACTCGACACACGCCTCGAAGCCTCGGCTCATCACGTAACATCACTACAAACTAGTACATCACTGTAAAATTGAATGGAAATGGTTAGAACCATCAGAGCAGGATGGAGATCATTACTGTGGTTCGGCTCGTCTGGACTTTGTGGTGGCGACGCATCAAAATCTGCTCTCATTTACACTAGTCGTGTTTCCATGACAAATATAACTTTGTGAATATTTTGCTAATGCTGAAAAAAAACAACACAATTTTGCAATTGCGATGTTTCCATCAATAAAATCACCACTTTAATTAATTTGTTGACACAATAAGTCTTTAAAATACATCTTCTCTTCCTGTTGAACTCTTTGTCATTTCTGTCTGTAGTAACATCTGGATCACTCATGTTTCCATGGCAGTTTTGTAAAATACACTATTTTTGATACACCTGAAAAACCAGCTCATGCTAGCTAGCGCAAGAAGCTTTGGTATTAAAAAAAAACGTTGATTTTTTTTTTTTTCGAAATTGCCATGTTTCCATAAAGCAAATAAATTCAAAAACTCATACTTTTTACAGCTTTTCCTGGATTTCATGGTTACACACAAGTGTTGCTTTATCCCTGAAAAGTTTGTTTTGAAAAAAATGTTAAAGTGCTTTACCGAATCTCCTACTTTAAGGCTTCTTCCTACTTAAAGGCCAGAAGGAATAGTGAATAAATCCTCAATATGAAACAACAGGTTGTTCCTGACCAGCTGTTTTCCCAGGGAGGAACGTTGACTGAGGGAGACGGCCAAAGATTTAATTCATACTGGTTGGAAATAGTCACAAAGTGCTGATCAGTGGAAAAAAAGAGGTTGCTTTGAAATATTAAATAGATGCATGCATGCAGTTTCTGCTCTGGGAGGGTGAGAGTGCATGCAGAATTGAGCAATAACCTTCCCAAATGAAAGATTAAAGACTGTATATGATTAGATGTGACTAGACTGCTTCATTGGCCTACACACACTGAGATGCAAAGGACACCACCTGTGTCCACAGCCACTTATATCTCCTTCAGTAATGGTGTGTGTGTGTGTGTGTGTGTGTTTCTGTGTCTGAGTGAAACAATAGAGAATGGAAGAAAACTGAATTTGTCCTAAACAATCACCATAGCAGGAGCTGTTATATTTATGCAGCGGAACAGACCCTTATTTATTGTAATCCAGTAAGTGTGCTGACTCTGACGAATGTTGCCATTTACAGAGAGGAATATTGCGTGTGGGTGTGTGTGTGTGTGTGTGTGTGCTACAAGTAATTTGCAAATTGGTTGCAATCAGGCAGATTGCAGTGAGCAGGTGGCCAGTGGAAGAGAATCGTCAAACACTGATTCTATTTGTCACTGCTATGAGACCTTTGTTCATGAAGATGACATGACACACCTCATCTTGCTGAATGCATTCTCACCACGGCAACCAGGCTCCTTAAGTTTAAATCAGAGGGCCATTACTATCTGCTGATGGCTTCCAAACAAAGTAGAGTCAATCCGCCTGGGTAGAAAACAATGTACTGTCATTAGTTTCCAGAGTGCAAACATGTAGGGACATGTTGAAATTTTCAGAAAATATTCATAATAAACTGTGAAAAGTTAAGAAAAATCCTGTTATTAGCATCTGACACTTATTCAGTATTCTGAAGATCTTGACCTGCATTGACAGATGTGATGCTGGTAGCAGCTGCGATTCCATTAACTCTAAAACTATGTAAATTTAAATTACAAAATATTAGCTCAATGGAAACACGGCAATTTTGAAAAAAATATTTTTTTTAAATCGTTTTTATACTGGGATAAATTGTTATTTTTTTTTTGGAAGTATCAAAATAGATGTATTTTGCAAAACTGCAATGGAAACACTTTGATCAACAGCAGGATTTTACTACTGGAGTGAAACAATAAAAGCGGCAACAGGAGGATGATGGTTTGTCTTGTTTTTTAGACAATGTGCTGTTGGCTCCCTCAGAGCTCTCACAGCATCACACAGTTTAGAAAAAGTTGTTTAATTTGAACATATTAAATCCATAACTCTCTATGTGTTCCCTCAGACTTCCAGACAAAGTTCTGTTAGAATGGCCAGTGTGCAAGTTTTCATCTGGACTTGAAATTCCTTGCCCAATGGTGCTTAAGTGTGTGATATCAAGTTCCTTTTCACATTGAAAGTATATATATTTTTTACAAAAGCCTCTGATTTTTATAAATCAGGGAACACCTCGGCTCATGATCTCAATTATCCATTGGTAGAGCTACCATTAAGTTTTGCAGTTTTTGTTTTGAGGAGAGAAACTTACTTCAAAAACCTTGTCATTGTCTGCCTCAGTGTAGCTCTTTTCATCCTGTAATCCAGAGCAGCCCATACATTGTGTCTGTTTAACTTGACAAACATGTAAAAGTTTCATCTTTTCACCAAACTGTTTGCAGAGATCTCTCCATGTATCATCTCTTTCAGTTGCAATCTCACACTTATGACAGTTTCTTTTGAAGCACACATCACTTCAAATGCAGCATTTTTGTCCACCGCTGGGTTAATTGACATTTAGCAAAATAAACAAAGCAGGTATTTTTGTTTTCCTATGGAAAAGACAGTTCTGCTGTCAGTTAGAACTGTAATTCAGTATCCGTAAGGGGACATAAACTTTGTGGCATGGCTTTGAAGTGGTGAATGAATAAATGTAACAACAGCTTTTGATAATAAAATCTAGCTTTAAAGTGCTGATTAGATAACTTGCATGTGTTTTCTTAATCTCCATTTTATTTTCCTTCAGAAAGTAGAATCTGTTTGATAGCGCCTCCCTAGTGAACACAAACCAAAGACTGTATGTTGTAAGAAGTGTTGTTCCAGTTCTCCCTAAATAATTAATAGTTTAAAATCAGTTTAGCCTGGTTGTTTAAAATGAATGTATTCATGTTCAGGTTGCAGGATCTGGCCTAGCCATCGTCTTCCTATGCAGCTCTGCTTGATTGCCGAATCTCTTCACTTCTCCACTTCACTTCAATGAACTTTCTTGTCTGCCAAGAGCAAAGTATGGGCTGCTGTTAGGTCAAATTTCACATTTACAACAGAGTCCATGCCTTCAGGGAATAATCATTTCTCAACAGCCTGGTCCAGACCGTCTGAACGAAGCAAAGCGTAGAACAAGAGGCAATTTTATTTAATTTTTTTAAACTCTGCAACTCGTCCAAAGACTGGAGATAAACAACAGTTCTCCAGCGACCCTGAAAGATAAATAGGTTTAAATAATATTTATGTTCATAGTTAAATGCTGTATTCACAGCTGCTTCCTAAACTAGTTTGTGTTAGTTTCCCATATCTGAAATAAAATTCAAAAATATATAAATGGACTGAATTTATGCAGCGCTTTAAATCAAATCAACCACTCAATGATCTTCACTCTGGAGCCACATTTATCCATCTGCACTCACTGACAGCTGATTTATGCTGAATTCCTTCACAAGTTCTAACAGTTTAGTTTTTATTTAAGCAAGATGAGTGGATTGGAACCTATTTCTGTAATTGTTATATTGGGGAAAGTTGATTATTGTGGCAAATTGTGAAGAGATTAAGACCACGCCAGGGAGTGTAGTGAAAATATCTTTTGTTTGTTGTATGGCCTGTGCGAGTCCAGATTATTATTATTATTATTATTATTATTATTATTATTATTATTATTATTATTATTATTATTATTATTATTATTATTATTTTACCACTTTTGAACTTGTGGGATCAAATTAATCTTTGCTTACGTTTAAGTTGTAAGAAATGAGCCGTTATTATTATTATTATTATTATTATTATTATTATTATTATTATTATTATTATTATTATTATTATTATTATTATTATTATTATGCCAATATTTTTTCTAATGAAATCGAAAGTGAATTCAGAACAAACCACATGTTGCCACCCTTAATCCTGGAGTATATTTTATTTCTTGGGAGATAAAAAAGCTGTGATACCATGCTAAACATTAAAAACAGTCATTGGACAGAACCTTCTGCCTGTTTTCATCTATTATTTTGTACGTATTCCAGTTTATTTACAGACAGCTTGCAGATATATATTTCTGCTAAAGACTAAAGCAGCGTTTCCCAATTCCAGTCCTCAGCCCCCCCTGCCTGCATGTTTTAGGTGTTTCCCTTCTGCCACACACCTGGATTGAATCTTTGGGTGATTAACAGGCTCCTGCAGTACTTGGTGGCTGCAGAAGACGTCATGCAATCATTTGAATCAGCTGTTCTGGTATAGAGGCACATCTAAAACATGCAGAGCAGGGGATCTGAGGACTGGAATTGGGAAACACTGGACTAGAGCACATTATGTCTTGGAAGGTAAAACATTAGAATCATTACATTTTTCACACAACTGTAAGAACTGGAGGGCTGCACAGTGGCCCAGTTGGTAGAGCTGTTGCCTTGCAGCAAGAAGGTCATGGGTTCGATTCCCGGCCTGGGGTCTTTCTTCATGGAGTTTGCATGTTCTCCCTTTGCATGGTGGGTTCTCTCCGGGTTCTTCGGCTTCCTCCCACAGTCCAAAAACATGACTGTCAGGTTAATTGGTCTCTCTAAATTCTCCCTAGGTGTGTGTGTGAATGGTTGTGAGTCCTGTCTGTTTTCTGTGTTGCCCTGCGACAGACTGGCGACCTGTCCAGGGTGACCCCGCCTCTTGCCCGGAATGTAGCTGGGGATAGGCACCAGCAACTCCTGACCCCATTAGGGACAAAGGGTGTTTGGAAAATGGATGGATGTAAGAACTGGCATGAACATCCTAACCAGTGAAATGTGGTCGGCCATAAAAACAAAACCATCTTGATTCAATTATGGCTCAAATCATTTCTCCAAGAACAATCTGCCAATGACCTTCATTTTTAAACTGACTGCAGGTTGTAGAACCGAAGAGGTTCTCTGACATGTCTAGATGTTTTGCTTGGTGTGATTTCCTTCCTCTGTGTCTTCATGCTGCACTGACAGCTGGATCCGTTCAGCCATGCTGCCTGGACCTGGCTAAGCTGCCAACCCTCCATCCTGAATACTAACTAATGTCCATGGACACAAACACACACCAATGTGTGTTTGTCTTTGTTCTGCATGGCAAAACACTTGCTGCCGACACTCAGTTGAATGAGTCATTGTATAAAGTCTGTGTGTGTTTATGAGTCAATCTGAGGTCAGCTTCAGACTTCAGACTCCAAGAATTCAAAACTCAGTTCAAAAATACTTTACTGATCCCAACGGGTGATTAAATAATTAATGTTGGGTTGATTGAGCCATGTTGGGTTTCTAACAAGCCACATTCCTCTGCCATCAGAGGGAGCAATGAACCTAGTAAATGACAGACCGGATTAGATGCTGGTGCTACTATCATGTGGTAGATCATACAGTATGTTTGTTTACTGTGTAATAATGAAAATTTTAAAAATATAAACTAAATAAGTTGAGAACTTAATAAACATAATGTAGACATACCTGTTCTTACTGTAGGACTCTTTGTGGACCCTGATGACATTTTTACCCTAAAGAGGGAAAATCTAAACAAAACATAACAGACATTTGGAAACATGCCTAGCTGCTTATCGAATCAGAAAATAGTGCATAACAACTCTTCTCTCAATCCATGACCTTGAGCAGAGGCCTGTTCTGGTTGTCACTTCTCTGAAGGAACTCAAAGGACATTCCATGTTGTTGAATGACGCAGTAGATGAGCTGCATATGGACGGCAATGCAATGAGCCACATCTTTAATATACTCTCCCCCACATCAAACTCCTGTGGAATGACCCCAAATGCCATTACTCCAAGATATATTTATATTACAGGTTTTTGGATCCCATTACCCCCCCTACACTCATACATCCACAAACGCTACAAATAGATTAAGAAAAAAAGCAAAGGAAATTAAAAAAAAGAAAGCAAAAATGTGAAACCAGGAAAAATCTATGCATTATACAATCATGTTGGTCTTTCATCACACATCCTGAAGACAGATGATGGATCTTTGCCTGATATGTAGTGTGGCAGACCAAGCAGAGCAGCTGCCCTTCATCTTTCATTTGGGTCCTAGCCAATATGAGACATATTGGAAATATTTCAGTAAGCCTAACAAATGCTACCTAATGCTTTAGGATCCACAGATCCCCTTACATGTTTCATTAGATGGTCCAAAATGTCTGAGTGAATGCTTCCTTCTGGTTTTGGTTGCTGCTCTGTGTTGGGACCAGGTCATTGTGTCAAGGAAAGATTCCAGAATGTCTGAGGTGACGGTTCTCCTGAAATCTGTGCTAATCTGAGGAGATGAGACAGAAAATGAAACCTATTAAATGTTTTTACAGTCCACACAGTCTTAACACAATCAAATCTCCTGATGCAAAGTTGTGTGGCCACCGGAGCTCCCTACATGGAACTGTCTTTGTGATGTATGGTTGATCTCCAGTGGTCTCTTTTCTATGCTGGGAAACCATAGCAACCATTAAGCCTTCTAGCATCTGCTGACCAGGGACTGTCCTCAGCATTTCAACCTCCATTATTTCGCACTTCTCCATGTTTTCAGGACTTTGTCCTTCAGGTGGATCATGGTGATGTTGGTTGGTGCTAAAACAGGAAAGAAGTCACAGCGTAGTTCAGCAACTGGATACAATCTTTTATGTTTGATGTGGTAGACATTTGGGGTGAACACGGCTCTCTCACTTGTTTTATTGTAGGTGACAAAACTGCAAAACTTACAACTCCACTCCATCCGCAGTTAAAGCCAAACATTGATGTTTTTGTACAATACTCTTACGTTATGTTCTGTGTTTTAGGTGCAGGCAGTCAATTCAATAGTCATATGAACATTTAAAAACCCAAAAGTTTATTAAACTAATTTATTGTCCCACAGCGGAAAAACAGCCCTGGATCTATGAGACTAACATGGACGCCACTTTTGCTATTTAGTTAAAATAAAGTCAAAGTCAACTCTTCTTCTGCTCCCTGATCCTCTACACTCTAAATGACAAATACACCGACAAAAAACTAAAGTCAGAAACCACTGGAAGATCAGTGAGAGTTCATGGCCTGGGAAGATGAAGCTCTTACAGTTTGTGTAAGAGATGCAGCTGTCCACATAAAGAGGATTAATGCCTTATTAGGCTTGAGCTTGGGCAGAAAAACCATTTAACATCAATATAAAACAGATTTATGCCACATTTATGACAGCAACCGCAATGATGAGTGGACTTAAAGTTAAAGTAGAGCTTTTTATTATTTACACTAATGTCAGTTCTTTATAAATCCAGTGAATTAAACTGTTCTTGTGTGCATTCAGGTGTATCTTTGCATGACAGAAAACTGACCCCATGAACACAGTTCTAATATGAAACCTGATGGTTTCACAAACATTCAACAGCGTAATGCACAAACACTGTAGTATTACAACTTGACTTTGTCTCTCTGTACAAACACATAGTAAAACATGCTTTACAGATCAGAAGTGTGTGTCTGTTTGGACCATGTGGTTCTGAAGGCCTGGTACAAAATGAGTCTGTTGTTGACCCCTGTGACCCTGTGTCGTCTTTTATTTTTGCTTTTGTGAGCAGGTGTTCTCTCTGGTCACATCCTCTGTCCTGTTGTATCTGAACATGTCTGACCTCCTCCACCCTGATGCTGTGAACATGTGATGCTTTACAAAGTGAGCGCAAGGCAAGAAATTCACAAAAAGCTCCCCGGATGTCAGCAGTCATCAAGTAGCCCAGATGGAGGACTGGTGTAAAAGATGGAGGAGTTTCAGGTGTTATCAAAACACTCCAGACTCAGACTCCAGTTTTTCTCTTCAACACTGTCGAATAATTTTTCTCATAAATTCACCTGAATTTATTAAAATTAATGAGTTAATGTATAAAGGGTATTGTTGAGACGAGCTGATTCAGCCTTACATGGGGAGTTTATTTCCATAAACTGTGGTTGAATGAATGCAGCCTCCTACACTGCAGCTGTGCCCTTTTCTCTTTATGCCACTCAGTGTGATGTTTGCCAGGGGCCTGTCTGCCACTTTGGGGTGGTGCTCTTTCAGGGTCATGAAGATAATCTTTTGTTTTTAAGAAACACTTTGATTAAGTGTCAGTGTGTTACGATGTGTTCCAGTCATTCTGGCTACAATCTGATGTATTGGAAGCTGGAGCCACAAGCTGAGATCCTCACACATTTGAACACTTTCTGACATTTGATTACATAAATAGTAGGGGAGAGGGGAGTAGGAAAACAACTATCTGTGTATTTGTGCAATTCTTTTCTCTTACACATCTGTATTCCTGGTTGAAATGTGGACAGACTTGTAAGCAAGAGCTTGACACGTTGCGGAAATGTTGAGGTACGAACTGCAAATCCACTTATCTGCTGCAGCAGCTGGTCCAAATGTTTGTTTAAACTCAACCTGATATGTCAAGCTCAGAATGTCACATGATGCAAGGCTGTCATTTGTTGCAGAAAATCTCAGATTGCTTAATCTCTGTTTGTTTGTGTGTGTGTGTGTGTATGGAAGAGAGTGAGAGCTCTAGGCCATCTTTGGTCTCATGCTTCAGTACATTTTAGTTACATCATCACACATCAATATGAAAGCATCTGAAAGAGGGAGAGAGAGCCAGGGAGCTCAGATCTGATCAAGGACGGCCCTGATTGTAAATGTCCTGGAGTTGAACTCAAAGTCTGAGCCTCACCCCTTTACCTTCAACTCAGCAAGTTGAAGTGAAAAAAGTATTTTCCCCCTGACGGCTTGCTTCTGCTTAAGTTTTTTATTTTTTGTCGCAAATCATAAACAAAATTTGCATTTCAGTTAAAAATGATCCACTTCTTTCCTGTCAGTTCATGCAGGGTTTTCCCCAGAAGGCTCTGGGGTCTTCAGGTTGCTGGCGTCCGAATGTGAGACAGTCCATTCTGTTCTCAGTGTCCAGCAGGGGGCCTCGTCTAAGAACGGTGTGTCTGCAAAAGAACCGCAGAGACACTGTGTTCCACGTGAATCAATGAACCAGCTGTGGAAATGTGTGCAGTCTGTCAGTACTTCAAGAGTTACAAACGTTTCTTTCTAGAGTTTTTGGTTCCTTTGGGTCTGCACATTTTCAACCTGAAACTTTCCCTTTACGGCAGGTTTTACGGTGATTTTTTTCTCCAGAAATTATCTCTACACAAGTTTTTTTTTTTTTTTTTTTTTTTTTTTTATCTACTACACTGTTCATTGACACACAGCGTCTGAAAGCTGTGCTGTTTGTGTAAGTCAGGAGTTCCCAAAGTGTTGCTCCCTCCACCCTCCCCCTGAACACAATTCAATACAAACTACTTTGATCCACCACTGCAGGAGGCTGATGCTGATGGACAATTACATATTTATGTGTAACAATTTATAACGATGAATCGAAATCTTTTCAAAATGGAGGCTTTGTGATAAAACACAAACTGTAATAAGCAGAAGTACAGACTGATAAAAGCAGACTGTGGGAGAGAGTCATTAAACAAGCTGAATACAGCAAGCATAACTGAAGATAGGATGAGCCATAATCCAGTTATTGTTACTCAACTGCAAAAATCATTGTCTACAAAAGGAAATCTTTCATAGAAACATTTAGAAAATGATGATTTTCTCTTAATAAGGTATTTCTAAACCAGTTTTATTTTTTCATCTAATGTGATTTAGAGATCCAATTTCTTCAACAATCGGACTGCTTTACTCATTTATTTGAAATATTACTGTATAATAAAATAAAAACATCTACTTTTCAATTTTAATTAGAAAAGCTGGTTTTTGTGATCCTCAATTACTTTTGTATTGACAGTCTAGGCTGACGTGTCATAAATCTGGATGGCTGTGGCTCCTCCTGGCTGTGGGACACAGATCTGAACCCACTGCAGCGTTCTGGAGACCAGAATGCCACTGAAAACTGTAAAATCACACCAGTGCAGTATTAAGCTTTGATGGTTTCATTTCTATGTACTTTAAAAATCCTGGACTGTATGACAATATGTAGGCAGAACCAATCAAGTAGGAAGAATAACTACATGCACACAGTCACAGTGCTGCATGTCTGCCTCATTCAAGCTTCAAATTGCTGAATTATTAACAATCCTGAGCAGCTGGGATCACTTCAATCTGTATTTCAGAACAAAAACAATGAAAATATTGTAACTTTAGAGGTTATAGACTCTGATGAGGGCGTCACACTCTGGGGTTCTGGAAATGATTCTTTATTTTTACACCCAGTTGAATGGACAGGATTTTAGATCACATGGAGCAGAAAATCACATGAATTTGTCTACAATTGAATATATAAAGGAGAATGTCAAAGGAGAAAATGTGCTGTATGTTAAAGTCTGTGTAAGCATAATCCATCAGAATCCAGAAGGCTGTGGAGTCCAGACACACACCATGTCTTGGTTCCTGTGGAGTCATTGACCTCGAGGTCGCAGAGCTTTGGATGTTCTAGGTTCTTTGTGGGGAACTCTGGGAAAGAACTGTGGATAATTCAGTTCAGTTCAAAAATACTTATTTATACCACAGGGAAATTAAATATTGTCATCCAGAACCAGAGGGAATAATTGTCCAAAAAGAAAAAAAAATGTGTAAGCAGTGCACTAAAACAACAAATCACAACTAATGTAACGGCTCTGCTTCATCATGCTGCCATCAATCCCACAGAAATATTGACCCTCACTGTGGTTTTCTAGTTTCTCAAAGAAGTGGTAGAAGTTTATAGACTGACAGATGTCAATATTTAAAAAAAATTTTTTCTTAAAATACTTTAAATTGGACCTTATGCGCTGCTTTTTGAGAAGTCGGGTTCAGTCAAAATTGTGAGCATTTGGTTTTTCTGTGTGTTAATTTAGGTTTCTGTGTTCAGTTGAGATTCAGTCGCCACACCTTCCCTTTGATTGTCTCCAGCTCTCTCTTGTTTCCTCTTGAATACTCCCTGGTGTATTTAACCTCACCTGTGTCTGTTTCCCTGTCGGATCCTCATCTATCCTGTCGTTTGTCCGTTCTCTTGTGTCATTTCTTTGCCTGTAACCTCATGAAGCAATGAAGTTTCCTGGCCCATTGCTTTGCCCAAAGGTTCATTACTCTGCGGTTCCTTCATTTCTCTCTAGTGACATCTGCTGTTGAAACTGTGGCAGCCTTGTCACTCATACATACTTAAAAACATTAGTAAATGCAATATTGTGACAAAGTTTTTGTCAAACTCATGTTTAGTAACAGGAGAGTGAATTAAATCCTATTTAATAAAATAGTTTGTAGTCAATCATGTTTAGTGGCTGTTTTCTTTTGTCATTGACTGATTTGACAATAGACATTTGTTTTAGTGTATTCAGAGTGCCGTGCTTGTTGGGGCAGACAGTTTTCTTTGAGTTTTTATTTGCCTCCTGAAAAACTAAAATTCTTCAAAAATTTTATTTTCTTGGATTTCTATTGGCTCTCTGATCTGATCCCTTATAGGCCAGAATTTTACTCTTCCAACAGCTTTAGTCTGTTTCTGCTGTACAAGACTGGATATATCTTTGCAGAACAAAGAAATGATGGAAATTTCAAGAAGGTGAGAATTTTGGAGGTGAATGGGTTAATTATTGTTATTTAAGAATCTTGTGAGTGAATCATCTCAAGTCTTCACTGATGTCAGATTATATTCCTCTTGCTGGCTCCTTTTCAATCAAGTTTATTTGTGTAGCACATTTCAGCAACAATACAGTTTAAAAGTGCTTTACATAATAAAAACACAAATATAAAGTCCTAAAATACACCGTAATCAACTGTGATCCTGTCTGTGTGAGATGACATCTTGCTGTTCTTTAGACTCTGTGTTGTGTTTTCATTAATTGTTGTTGTCGGAGGGAAACTTGAGGCAGGAATCAGAGTCACACGGTGGTTGAGATCGTGGTTCAGACCGTTTATTCAGACCACCTGACAGCGCAGCGGCTTCGCCTTCAACATAAGTCTCATTAACGCAGTTATCTTTTATTTTTGTTTACAGATACGAAAAAAAAAGAAGAAAAAGACAAAACGATACAAAACTAACTACTTGGACATTAAAAGTAACACTTGGCTACATTGAGGAGCTGGCGGTCAGTAAGTATTACCTTCAGAATTCACAGCAAATAAAATCATCATTTCATTCGACAAACCTGGGTCCACAGTGTCTACCTCACCATTGAAACAACCACATCCGGACAGAAGCGACTAATTCCAGAGCTCAGGCAGTAATCTGCTCTGGGTCTGTCTGGTGAATCGGAACCTAAAGTCATAGTTAATCCAGTGAATACTAAGTTCTCTGGACTATAAGTCGCATCTGCCCACTGCAAAAGAATTTCATTGTTTAGATAAGTTTACTCAGTTTCTTCTCAGCCTGGTATTCCTGTGGTTTATTTTTAGCAACAGGTTTCAAGCTGAGTCTTTGAAAGCGTTTTGCCTGGGTGGGTGTTGGATCTTCTCCTGACTGTCTCTGTTGACCTGCGGATGTTCGGTTTCCAGCTCTGCGTTTGGCCCAACACTGGAGCTGCTGTTGTCTGAAGAGGGTTCAAAGGCTTAAAAAGAAAATATCTGACTCTATTGGTCTGCCCTGATGGCATTTTGAGGGAAAAAACAAACCTCTTCCATAGATTTTTACAGCTTTTTCAAGCACTTCTCTATCATTGTTTCATAGTCAGAGATATATTGAAAAGCCCTGAAGATGCTCCTCGAACTATTGATTTTTTTTTTGTAATATCTGCAGTCTTGGACTTGTGAGGATCCCTCTACTGTAAGGCTTTCTATATGTTTTGTTTTTCTACTAATTTTTTTGCCAGAGGTCCAACACAGAGCTCAACAGTAATGGGCTTTGACCTTATTTTAAGGATAAAAGTCAACAAAAGCACAAGGATCGGGAACCTTTGGCTCAAACTGCTGCCCTTCACTGATGTTTACTCAGAAGTGGAGTTGCTGCTCCGCTCCAGGCCAGACAGCCTCCAGACTGCAGAGAAGTGTCAGATAACTCTGCTTATTAGCTAGGCAGAAATGAGTAGTTTCCTCCTTTGCATGGTGATGCGGGCATGTACTACATGGTAAGTTATGCTAATAAAATGTAAATTGAAAATAAAGCCTGTCTAAAATGTTCTGATTGTCCAAGAAATATGAAGTAAATAAAAGAAACTGTAGAGAAATGGTGTAGTTAAAGAGATGAAACTTTTGAAGTGTTATACTTTGATGAGAAACTTTTCAAGGAGACCATCAGTTAATATCAAACAAGTTGATATTGATTTAAATCTAGTATGTAATATTTTGACATTTTTTCAGCTTTTTGTACCTTTATACACATCCTGTTCTTCTAGCGTTCAATACTTATTTCTTGTGTCATTTCAGTTTTATTCCCATAGCTTCATTTGTGGACTAATGTACTTAAAGGTCTATGTATGTGGATGACTTGGGTTTGTTTTGGCATCTCAAGTGAATCTCATCTCAGTGACCACACCAGCTCTATGTAAACTGAGTACGGCTGATAAAAGTAAACTAAAAAAAGCGTCCAACACATTATGTTATAAATTGCTGTTTGTAGGTGGTGAGGATGGACGTGGTGGACCCAGGTAGTTGAGCAAATAATGGTTTTAATGATGAGCAAAGTAACACAAATCCAGGCAGCACAGGTGAGCAATGAGGCAAGGAAACTCAGATACCGGTAGCACTGGAAACATAAATGACTGGAAAACGACAACAAGGACCCAACAGGGAGCAGGGGACACAGCTGAGGTTAAATACACAGGGAGTAATCAGGAAACATGAGACACAGGTGGGATCAAACAAGACCAAGACAAACAGACACAGGGACTAAATTAACCAAAAAGCAACACAGAAACCTAAATACTCACACATTAGTCATGATGAGGTCGGAGCAAAGTGCAGGCAACTATAACGTCAGCTTCCCGAATGGACGAACATGTCCAAAAAATCATTGAGCTCGTGTGTGAAGATGGACGATGAACCACTGAGGAACTTGAAGAGTTGTCTGGAGTGAGCTGGAGATCAATTCAGTGCATTTTATCGGAGGATTTGGGCAAGTCACAGGTCGCTACAAAGTTTGTGCCGCGGCTCTTGACTGATCAACAGAAAGAGCGTCGCATCAAAACATGCCGTGCCATGAAAGAACATACCGAAACCGACCCAGGATTCTTTTCTAAAATTATTACAGGAGATGAGCCTTGGTGCTATTCTTACGACCCGGAAACCAAACAACAATCAAGCCACTGGAAGACGCCATCCTCGCCGTGTGCCAAAAAGACTCGTCAAGTGAAGTCCGAAAAAACAAATGACCATTGTCTTCATATTGATGTAAAAGGGATTGTGGACTTGGAATTCGTTCCACCAGGTCAGACTGTCAACCAGGTTTTCTACTTGGGGGTTCTCAAGAGGTTGCGCAGCAGTGTGAGGCCAAAAAGGCCCGAAATGAGGCAGTCTGGCACCCCAATGGCCCAGCCCACACCGCCATGTCTGTGACCACCCTCATGGCAAGAAACACCATGGCTGTCTTGCCCCACCCACCCTATTCACCCTATATGGCTCCCAGTGACTTTTTTTTATTCCCACGAATGAAGAGGAACCTCAAGGGGAAGCGTTTCGCCGACGTGGAGGAGGTGAAGAGGAAAACGATGGAGGCGCTTGCAGACATCAAAGTAGATGAGTTTAAAAAATGTTTCGAACAATAGTAGATGAGATTTGACAAGTGTATTGCCTCTAAAGGAGAGTACTTTGAAGGAGATTAAAGGAATTTTGTACAAAACAATAAATACACATTTCTGGAAACTTTTGGGTCCCCCCTCGTATAACACATTATTATACCACTTTGAACTGCTCTCACACTGCATGTTTAGGATCATGATTCTTTTCTTTCTCCATCTTGCATCATCATATTTGTATATCCTCATCTTCCTCTGCTCTGCTTTATTTTCCTCTGTGATTCCACTGTTCTCTTCCCCCCTCCAACATACTACAAACCAATTCCTCTGACCTCTGGAACCAGAGACCTCTCAGGTCCATATTCCAGTTCTTGTCTGTTTCGTATTTCCAGTTTTGTTTGCTTGTCTAACTTTCTCACCACATTTAACGTCAAAGCTGTGTTTTCCCCTGCGCTTTCATTGGTTAGACTCGCCTGTCGTTAAATAGGCTAGGCTAGTCTTTCTGTTCTGCTGTTGTTGAGAAAAACTTTGATATTTTCCCTTAAGAACTCGATCGGTTCGGTTCTGCTGATTACAAATAGGCTTCAGTGGCATCAAGCCTCCAATGGGCCAAAGACTTAGCATGTTTGCAGTTCCACTCTAAGACAATTCTGCATTAGTTCACTGGCTCTTCACTTTGTCACACAGATAAATGCAATGCTTCATGCCTTTTGGAGCAAAAACATTAAGATTCATGTGTTCTATTTACACAAGAAGAATATTAGACCTTCAATTATTTACATCTATCTGTGCTGACTCATTATTCCTCATGAGGATGAGTGAACCAGTTAAAGCAGGAACACATTGGCTGTTATATAACACAATCTGCCTTAATAAAAGCTGTGGGCTGTTTTGTCATTATTTTTCCATCACTAAATCAGTTAAGAGGTCTGGAGTTGATTCCCATTGTGCTGTTCACCTCCACTGCTGCAGTGTGCGCTGAAATGAACCGTGATTACAACCCAACATTCTGGTACATGTCAGAAAATTTAAAAAACTGCGTGAAAGTGTAATTTCTTGTTGTTTTTTGTATTTATATTTTGATGCATTTGTGAAACATTCAAAAACAATTTTTTTCCCTCATTGATATAGTGAGGTGTTTGTGTGTATAGTTTTGATTAAATAGTTGAATTCAATACAAATTGAATTAAGGTGCAGAACTGAATCGGCTGTTGTGTTTTGATGACCGCTCATCCACTCATACTCTACATCACCCACTCACTGTTTCTGCTGTACATGGTAACCATGTGACCATGGTTGATGTGCAGCTTCGTTTGCAGGTCCTGGCAGCATCTAACCCCTGCATTTTCATTACTGGATCAGAGAGCACATTACAGGACGCAGCAGTTGGTCAGAACAAATATGTACAAGGATTTGGAGGACTACATGACTCTGACTAGTTTTCAGTTCTTGTCTAGCCAAGGTGTTTCAAGAATCTTGCCTCCATGTTTGAACACGTTGTCCATAAAACTGAAGTTTTGATCAGCTAGATCAAAAAAGTCAGACTTGCAAACATTTTTAAAAGGTTGTGTTCTGGTGGAACCCATCCATGTTTGAAGAACAGTTTGTCTGGATGATGGACATGGCTCTTGGTGAATCAGGTACCGAATGCAGAAACTCCTCACTGGTCACACAAAAGACAGAATAATTCTCAAGTTTTATCTGAATCAGCATTTTACGATGCCAAAAAATATTCTGTCTTCATAATTTCTTGCCTTACGGCAAGATTATTATCAAGGTAAAAGCAGGAAATTGCCTGAATCAAGGTGAATGAATTATGTGTCTTTGCAAAGATTAGGACACAGTAGCCTTAACTCTGTCTGAAACTCCAAACAAGTTATTCAATTATGATTAAATTCTATGGTTTACAGGATTTTATCCATTATCTAACACAACTTCTAGATTATGTTCTTTCAAACTCTAGATGTAATTTCTGTTTTTCCTCAACACTAGCTCGATTTCCTGTCCCGTCTTGATTTTTCTGAGCCTAAGTTTCCCCCTCATTAGACATTTTCAGTGTGTCTTTGTGGATTTGTGTTCACCACCGCTGCGGTCTCGACCTGTGCACTTATGTAATCAGTTCAAAGGCTCACGCTGTTTGCCTCTGTGTTTGAGCCAGGCGCAGCATTTCGGGGGAGAACCAGGTTTCTTGCATCGGCAAGTATGCCTCCAGGAAGGAATTGTGAGAGGAAGGAGTTACTTGGCTGGCTGAAATGAGGCAGTATCGATGTGATGAGCCGCCTGTTTATACTGCAAGTGGGAGGAAAAAGAGCCAGAGAGACTTTGATTTAACTGCTTCACTTTTATTGAATGCAAACCTCATGGTAAAAAAGATTTGGCAGTGACACAAATGTTCTGATTTGGACCTTTGTTCAGTTTGTTTTTTATGTTTTTGTTCGATGCTATACAGGAAGAATAAATGAAATAAATCATAGTGTCGAAGGTTTTTTATAAGAAAAAAAACTTAACAATGAGGGAAAAAAAGGTGCATGCATATTTACATGCATTAGTATTGACTAAAGGTGATGAATTGATTCCAAAATATCAATAGTATCAATGTCAAGATCAATATGCTAGCTTCACATTTAGCATCAACATTTTGTTGTGTTGTTTCTCAACTCCACCTCAGAAGAATTTTGTTCAAATTTTGGTCTCAAGTGGCATTTTTGTAGACTTTGTTTACTTAGATAAAATGCACACAAATGATAATAATTAGCTTTGTTGATATCTATAAATTTGTTCAAATTTTATCCTAGGTTTGAACAAAAATCATTCAGAGGAAGAACCACAAAAAACACCTAAATGTCAGAAATTAATTGGTACTGAATCGGATCAGTACCAAAATATGCAGCATCACACACCTCTATTGACTGAGTTACTGTAACTTACAAACACACACAATGATGATTCCAAAGTAAAACCAGGTTTTCTTATAAATCAACAATATGCTGGCCACAAATAATACACAAAATAAACCAATTTACAGGAATACCTTGAATTCCTGCATCACTAATTTTCCTGTATCACCAAAAAATAAGCTTGCTCGGCAGCATATTAATTAATTTCAGAACACAAATATAGTATTCCTAACCTGGTGTGTAAAGGCTGTGGACAGCTTTTACACTGTACATGGGTTAGCACACATGCTAACCCATGGCTCCTATGAGCTACTTGTTAATTGTGGCTAATGCTCATTTCCACAAACAACAAATATGTAAATTTAATTGGTGACAATATGTGTTCATAAGCTTTCTAATAGTTGGTAAACCAACTCACAACAACACAGGTGTGTTTCTGTGTAAAGTCAAACCTTTTACTATTTCTTTTTTACTATTGCTCACTAGCGCCAGGATCCACTTACTGGTCGCATTTGGCTACTACATGAACTAATTCACATTAGAAATCAACATATTTGACTGCTGGCACACATTGTACATGTAAACGATAACATCCAAGTCTTTCATGCATACCATAAACATATATACCCAGATAGAGGAAATAAACCTCTGATTGATCATGAATACATTTCAACCCATCACATGTCTTTTTATTGTACGTAAACATTTGGTTTTCTATAAACACCAGAGAGTTAAAGAATGCCACAAAACCATAATATATTACTTCAATTCAATAAATGAAATGGCTGTATCCTATAGATAATTACAGATCTTAATACTATACAGTGGTTGTTTTCCAGCTGAAAACACAAGCGGAGCAGCTGAAGTCTGAATGCTGCTGCTGGATGCTGAAGAGCCTGCAGCTAAAGTTTGGTGGCAGCTTGTCATCTGCAGATGATTTCCAATGGATTTCCTCCACCAAAGCAGCTTTTAAGGATCTGCCAAGAAGGACCTTCAGACATTTCTTTTTGTCTCCAAGGACTTCTTGTGATGCTGCGTTGTTTGAAGTGGGAACAAAGAAAACTAAAGAGGGTCTCTTGAACCGTTAACGTGTTTATTCTGTCATTGTAAGCCAGGCCATTAAAAAGTATCTCCTTTTTACTGTCTAACTGTTGTTTGAATCTCGGTTTTCAAAAGAATTAATAGTTTCAGAGAGCAAAACAGACACAGGCATTCAAAGGAGATTTTTTCTTTTTAACCGTGGAAAGTCAGACATTCCAGTCTGGAGTATTATAGATGCTCACAGACTTCATTACAGTGTTAATTTTGTTGACAAATAATATTTTCCTTCAACAAATGCCTTTCGTCTTATGAAATCTGAAAACTCATTCTGAAGGAATAGAACTATGAAAAACTTCACTGACATTTTGGTCAACATGAAAACGGGACAAAAATATTGAAGGGAGACTGACTCTCATTGGCTGCTTATTAAAGTCACACCTTACAATGACTTTAAACCAATCAGATTTCATCTTCTTGTCTAGTATGACATAAAAAAGGAAAAAATTAGCAACACCACGGTGATGTCAGCAACGAATGTTAATATTGTGCATACAGACTTATTATTTTTCTTTACAATCAGATTTAATCTTGTGAGAGTGTAAATGTTGCACTACTGGCACAGCTTTCACCGCTTTAGTTTGTTCTTTCTAATCAGGATTCATTCAAAAGAACAGAGTGAAGATGAAGCAGCACAGTCCATACAGACGGAAACATTCAATGAGCAAACTTTCATTTCTAAATTCTGTAGCTACAACTTAAGCAATTCCTCACATTAATTGATATAAAAAAGACATTCACACATGATCTCTGACTGGCTTTGTAGTTTATTTCACATAGGATGCCGTCTCTCTTGATGCAGCTGCACCGCATGATTCTGTTTGCCCAAGTTTTCCTGGGAGGTTAAAGTCTATTTGTTCTAACATCCAAAATGTCTAAAAATCATCTGGAGAAACAGAAACAGCACAGAGGTCAGTAACACAAAATGTGCAGAAGATGTTGGAGAAGATGGCAGGTCTGGTGAGAATGTTGTATGGACCATTTTCCATTTGAGGTTTTAGCCCAGGTCAAATGGAGCGGACCGAATGGACGGAAGAGCAGTTAATGTGTTGAGTGTTATGAGTAGTAAACTCTTAACTAAAGTAGGACTTAACACATTCTTTTTGATTAAATGATTTTTAGCATGTTAACAAATTTGCCACAATTAATCCAATTTTTTTTTTCCAACTACGACCTTTGTATGCAATCATTTTTGCTACCGTTGTAAATCTGGCGCACCTGAGACATCTGCTAAGAGTGATGGACGACAGCTGCTTCTGTCGGCCGACAAAGGATCAAAACACGATGAGAAGAAACTGTTGTCATGTTCACATTGTGCTAAATCAGTATTTTGAAACCTGCTTCATTCTTAAGAATGCCAGCATGTGGAACACAGCTGGAAACTTCACCAGTTTCTATTTTTTCAAGGTAAAACCACAGCTCTTTTTAGCAAGAATAAATCAAAGTGAAATGAAAATTCAGTAAGTGATACGCCTGCTTTCCGGTGAACTTGAGCACAACAGAAGATTGACCAAAGCAAAAAAGGATTTAGAGTTCAAAAACTTTTCAGTTCATTACGTTTTCTTCCTGGATCACATATCTAATTTTTCTGCTTTTAGGTCAAGGAAGGAATCTAAAACTTCATTGTCTACTGAATTTACAAAAGCCTACAGAGGAACCGTAACTGGATCTGTCTGGACCTGTCAACAATTTCTGAAACTTAAATCTAAATTCTGATTGAAATGTCATATATTTTGCAGCAACCACCGTTACTCAGCAAGGAAAACATATTTATATGGAAATACGTAGCATTCTCTTATCAGCCTGAGGGTTATGTAACTGGGTTGGCTGGCAGAACAGTTTATACGTTCACATGATGTCACGGCTGTCGGCCGTTCACGCATCAATGTTTCAGCAGCGGTTCTGTTCCAGTTTTGCATCTGAAAAAGTCTAATTTGTTTGGCATCAATCCCACTGTGTGAATCAAACCAGTGGAATGTGGGGCCTGTTAGGAATCCATGGAAGGGTTTTTATTGTGATGATGGGAGGAAAAGACAAACCTCGACCCACAGGCTGAGTTTAAAACGCAGGATTATGTCCAGGACATGTCAGATTTTGACTCCATGTTATATTTTAATTTAAATCATAGATGACTGAATGTTTATTAAATTAAATTAAATTAAATTAGAAGGAGCTGGCTCCACCAGAGCTCTCACAGCATCACAAGTCATAAAAAGTTTGCTGTCATTCCAACTTGCTGAATCCATAACTCCTCTGTAGAAAATGGCTGACTACAATTTTTCCAAAACGCTGGACACAAGTAGGCGGGGCTTGTTGCTCCAATGCACAAATGAGACTCAGATGTCTCCTCTGATTGGGTGATAGATGATGAGCCTGAAAACACCTTGATGAGGCAGAACATGATGGATGGATGGATGAAACAATGGATGGATGGATGGATGGATGGATTTTCCCAGTTTGCACAATGACACTGACATGACTCTACCACCTCTAAGCAGTGGGTGGAGGGTCTGGGTGGAGTTGCACACAGCCTCACCATCTTTCTGGTTCTGCATTTTAAGAATGTCCGTCCGTCCGTCCGTCCGTCCGTCCATCCATCCATCCATCCATCTGCTTTCGCACCTCTTCCTGCCACACAACTAACACATTTGTCTTTGTCTTCCTTGGCAATGGAAATGAATAATTCTGGCCACAGTTACTCAGCTGCAGTGATTCTCTGTAGGCCTTTATTTCTTTTTTGCTTCACATTCAACCAGGAAGAAAAGAAAATTGAAAAAAACTGACAGATTTATGTTTTTTGTCTACATCAAATTTGCATCTCTCATTACTCCACAGAAAAAGGACATTTATATGAAAACAAATAGCATCCAATAATCAGCCTGACAGTTATGGAACTGGGTTGGCTGCGGTATAAAATAATACTTATAATTTATCTACATCACCAGTCACTCACGTATTTGTTTCTCAGCTGCTGCTCAGCTCCGTGTTTGCATAAAGCAGACCTTATTTGTCTGGAATAATTCCAACAGTGGGAAAAAAGAGTGACTTTTAATGAAATCTGTGTTCTATAGAAAATATACGCCTGTTTCTTTCTTACTATCAATAACCAAAAAAAAGCAGTTACTGATCCTAAAGGGAATCATAAGAATGAGAACATTCAGTTTTTATGGACAAGTTTCAGTTTGGAGGTTATTTAGTTTGTGATGTTTAGATTTTATTTTTGTCTTCATACACCAAATAAAAACTTTTTTTTTTCTCCCAGTCTGAAGTTAAATCAGACTGAGCTTCTTTGCTATGGGTGGGTTAGAATTACCAAAATTATTTCTGTTCACTAAATGCCGGAGGACTTGGAACTTTGTTTATATATATATATATATATATATATTGTTTAGAATGTGACTCTTTCTGAATGAACAACTGAAGAAAATTGCAGCAGCGTTGCTTTGCACCAAGAAGGTTCTGGTCAGTGTGTTTGTTGGTTCCGATTGGAGCTGCTGTTCATGTAATTTGTGTCTCTTTACGTTCTGTACAGTAAAACATCACTGCAATAAGTTTGGAATGTATTTCACAGAAGCAAACTTCTGCTCAGGATCCCAGCCTGCTGCTTTACTGCCATAACCCACCAGATTTGTTTTCCACAGTATTTCCACTTTCAAAAAATAAATAAATAAAAAATACAAGTAGTTGTTGTGTAACTTCCTAGAAGTTCCTCCAAACTCGAAGGAATACATAATTCTAACATTCTTGTAAATTATGCCAATCCAACATTTCAAACAGCCCTGCTGCACACTCAATTCTTTCAAACTTTAAAATATGTTAGAGACATATTTTCTCTCTGTCTCTCTCTCTCTCTCTGTGTGTGTGTGCGTGCGTAACACAAACACGGTGTGTGGTTTTTCTTCAGTATTTCAGTGTGCATCAACAGAAATGAGACGACATGTTCTGTTATTAGATAATTAACCTCAGCTGACCCCTGATAGTGTGAGAGGTGAGAGGTCACTGGGTCATGATCACAGGGTCAGAAGGTCAGCAAAAACACAAGATTGGTCACAGACAGTGTAACCAAGTTGTTGTTTTGCAAGTGACTCGTAAAGCCTGAAGTCGAGTTAAAGTCTTAAACTTTTAATTTCGTCTGAAACAAGTTATTTACCAAATATGTAATTTAGAGTTATATTCATTTAGACATTTATTTTTAGGATTTTATATTCAGTTTTAATATCTAAAGTCAGATTATATCTACTCTCATGTTTTCTAAACTCCAATACATTTTGTTTTGATCACCTTGTAATCTAATAATAATGAATTCAGTTACACATCATTTCCTCTGTTGTGTTAGATGAGGGGATTACAAATATATTATAAAAACTGGTTTAAAATTGTCTATTTTTAATCTCACAATGGATTATAATTAGGATAGTGAAGGTAAATAAACAAAAGCTGCAACACTAAAGCATGTGATTGAAACTCATTAGTCAGCAGTTTGTCCTCAAGATGAAGGTCATCGACTTTTATGTAGAGAACTAATAAGATACAGAACCAAGGCAAACAATGCCAGGCCGCATTAGCATAGCAAATCAAGTCTAAAATGACAAGGCAGTGATTTAAAAAAAAATTAAAATTATCTATTTTTTTCTTTTTATGAAGGTCAGTCCTCTTGTCTGAGTCTGCAGAAGGCCGTCAGTCTGAACCACAGCAGAGCAGAGGGACGGAAACATGAAGCTCTCTAATGACTCTGAAGCTCAGACTTCCTGGATTCGTCACTAAGATGAGCATTTTAGACAAAACAGGAACAAAGTGTCAAAAAGTCTGCAAACCTGTTGTGGAACGTGGGCCAAAATGATCAACTCAAAACTAAACAAATAAAACACTTTTTAAAAAACTGAAATCCCAAAATGTTTTATTGAGAATCTTTTGTCATCAATAAACTAAGAAGGAAATGTTGCATGTAAACAAAGAAAACTGTCAGATCTTCTTGTATGAAAGGAATGTGCAAATCATTACAGATCCAGATCCAGAACTCCACATGTCTTCCTTACTGAAACATTTAGTAATTTTAGGCTCTGCTGAAAAAAGCAAACAAAAAAAATGTTTAGTCTGTTCATGGCAATAAAAATGTGATTTAGGTTATTATTTATTTAATAATTGAAGGTGCATCAGAGTCTGCTTTAATGTAGACATCAGTGAACAGATGTGGTCCTGTCTGCTTGGTTATTAAAAGATGATTACTTTGAGTTGTGTCTGACATTTCTGTGAGAGGATTTTAATTTTATAGTTTTGTCCCAATGTTTTAGGAAGGTGATAAATATGTAACATTCAGGGGTCACACAAAAACAGCCCAGAGCCCATAAACGGCCCTGGGCCACATTTTGGACACCATTGTTTTAGAGTGATGTGCTACAGTTTAGGAAGATACCAGAGAGCTGGAAATGGGTGTGACAAATATAATCAACACATAAAAAAGACAAACAAACAAAAAAAGAACAAAACCATTTTCGGTTCAAGATTTCCTGAGTTGTCTTCATAAAGATTCTCTGACCCTTCATGATTTTTTTTTTTTCCTTCTGATGGTTATTATGGTTTTGACTCATATCAGCACTAATGTGCAGCAAGTAGGAGGAACAGAAAGCCGTCAGACGTGGCCTTTATCTTCAGCCACTTTCACTGTTAAATGCTGAAGGAAGCCGAATGAAAACTGTCACCAAGGTTTCCATCATTCTTCTGTTATGGCTATAATAATTAGACACTCAGCTTTATATCATACTTCAGAAGAACTGTGAGGACACACATCTGAAGAAATATTAGTGGTTGGCAGCAGAATATGGAGCTGAGAGTAAAACATGTCACACGGAGATCTCTGTGGGTTACAGTTTGTTCAGAACTGGAGGCTTTACTTCATGGCTTTATTTGCTGTTGGTGCTAAACTGATTTTATATGCAAATTACTTCCTGTGTATTTCAGATTTTTCTCCTCAATATGTAGCAAGGCAAATCAAACCACATAAATACATTTTATGAAATTATATATATTTTATTGAAAATTGACTATGTAGAATAAAAACAAACATGTTTAGGACCACCAGCATTAATTGTAAGAAGAAAGTAAGAGAATGTAAAAAAAATAAATGAAACCGTTTTTGCTTGAGCTAAAGTGTTGACTTTATGTACTTCGATCATTCTGTTAACAGATTCATTATTTAAATAAGCTGTATTGCATCATCATTGTATAATCATTCACTGTGTTTCCATCCAATTGTCATGCGATTTTTAAAATGTGTCACAAAAAAGAAGAAAAGCAAAAAGGAGAAAGTGAATTAGACGTGTTTCCATCTCCTGGAATAGAACGAATCAACCAGGCACAGACTTGGACATTTGTGTCTCTGGTAAGGCACAGACCCAGCAGTGGATGGAAGTGTTCCATCTCTGCTATCCCAGTCTGGAGTGCCTCTCATCAGACACTTTGCACTGCTGGACGTTTGGTCTTTGAAATTACTTCAGGGTTTTGTGCCTCTGGTAAGACGCAGACCCACCAGTGGATGGAAAGTTTGCTATGTCAGAACTTATTTGGCATTAACTCTTTTTCAGAAAAACCACAAACCACCTGAAGCAAGTTTAAAAATTTTGTGCGAAATAGAGGAAGTTATTTAGAATTTTTGTCACTTCCTGAACTATCTGGCTCAAAACAAAGTGTTGCTTTTGTTCATTAGAACCGGATGCCTCCTCTTCATCACTCTGTACTCAGTCCTCCCTTCTCAGACTTAGTTGTTTTCATTTTGACTTACTCTCACTGCGTCACAAGATGGCGCCGGCGTTTGACCCAGACACTATGAACGAAAACATTGACATAGTGAAGAATATTTCTATCTGTAGGTTGATGACCCTCGTTGCCCTTAATAGATTAATGAACAGTAACTGTTGCTACTTTACAGCAGCAAACACTCAAAAGGCCTGTGATGCGATAGAGGCAGCTGGTTATTATGATCAGGTGTTTAATTAGCAGCACCACCTGCTACATCCCACCACTTTCATTGCCAGCTTTTCCATACTGACTGTATTTTATAGTAGCGTAGTGGAAGGGTACCAGTTTTGGAAAGCAGCAGGAAGAATCAGCAGTTCTCTGATTAGAGAGTTTTGCTGTGAAAGCATGTTGGAACCACGACCCAGAGCTTTATTAATTAAATCTTCTCTCGAAGGAAAACTTATTCTCCGTTCTTCACACACCAGCAGCATTACTGAGCAGCCTGAAACCAGCTAAGAAGCACCTGGGTTATAAATCACAGATGGAAATAGATTGAAGTTGATGAGTATGCGTTAACAAATCTAAAATGATTCCTCATAGAAAGTGTCTGTTAAAATCGACTCATAGTCAAAGCTGACTTAATTCGTGATGCTGAAAATCAATATTTCAATTACATCTAAAACAGAAACCTAAACATGTTGCAGGTTTTTCTGCTGTGTCCCGTCATCTTTGTGACTCTTCGCTCCTAAATCACAATCCTGACAATAAGAAAGACGGTTTTATTTATCACATGGTCAATCGCTGACCTCCTCACCGTTGCAACATGGCTGCCATTGTTCGATTGACCTGGACATGTCACTATGCAATCTGTTCTGAGCAGCTATCGATCGGACAGGAGGCTGCAGGAGACCAGCAGGGAGGGCAGCTGATGGAGTCGAGGCCTGATGACTTGTTGTCGATTCCCACAAAAGTGCTGCAAATGCAAACCAGCGTTATCACCTTGGTGTCTGTGAGGAGACCTGCTGCTGTTTGAATCAAACAAATGGACCTTACCAGAGGGGCCGCTTTTCATTGGCTGATGCTCTTTCTACGTGGTCACGTGGGTGGCAGTCTCACAAACACTAGCTTTTCGTTAGCTAAGTACAGCATAATAGCAGTTCTGATACAACTTCTACACCTTGAAGCCTGTCTGCTACACAGTCTTACGTTAGCTAAACAGCTCAATATGCAATGTGTACTGTATCTGACACACACTAAAGATTTTATTTTAGCAGAAAAGGCTTTGGACTAAATTGTTACTCGTGTTAGCCTCTCTAGCACCAAGTACAGCTAGTAAATCAACCATCGCTGTGTTCAGGGAAGCGCTGATTAATAATCCAGAAATAAATATCAAGCCTGGAAACTTGATATCGTAACGGACTGGATGCTATGTTTTTAACGTAATGTTTGCTCGTCTTGCGGGGCGCAGGCGGTTGATACGGTAACAAGTGTGCTTAAACTACAAAGAGAGACTAGACTAAAAAGGTACGAATGGTTTTGAGTTGATCACCTGTTCGGGTTATTTTACCTTTGTTTACATTTGCTGTGGCTCATTACAGCCGCTGTAGTTTCTAAACATTGGACTAATTACCCTGTTTGTTTATGATTATACGTCATTCATAACAAACATCAAATAGAACAAATAAGATTTCATAAAATTTTAACAAACAAATGGCTTCTTTACCGTAACAGAGCTCTTTGGTTCCTCTTATCAGTCTGTAGCTTCTCATATTGAGGTCATCAAACCCAATTTCAGATCTACCATAACTGACCGACTGACACCTGCTGGCCTCAGGTTTGCAACCAGCTTGTGACTGAGAAACCAGTAACCTCCTCCCAGATGATGACATGAACTTGGTATTTCCTCTGTCCATTGTAGTAGCTGATATATTGTGAAAATCCGGTAGAAATTATGCACTAATGGAGTCATGTTTACATAGAAACAATGCGCTACGAGGCTTTGCTTGTGAGACTTGCGGTCACGTGGGTCGGTTGTGGGCGGAGCTTGGTAAGGTCCATTGTCTTTCAAAGATCCATTTTTCATGGGTCAAGCAGTTTATCTGTGATATAGTTTCAGCTAAATACCTACAATATGTTCTTACAGAAAATATTATGTATTATAAAATTTCACAATATAAATGTCAAATGCTCATGTTTGATGTGTTATGTGTATTAATAACATCTTAGTGCTATTTGTGATATTGAAACAAAAATTTAAGTAAAATGTAAGAAAAGGTGGAGGAAAAAATGGACTCTAGTTCCTTTGGCAGAAACAGAAATGATTTTCTGCACAATTACATAAGAATAAAGACAACATAATTACTGCAAACAACACTTATTCATTAACATCAACTGAAGGGAAACAAGCAAGAAGAAACCAAAAAGAATGGAGCAAACCATGACCGTCCTCATCCTCTCTTGTAGCACAGCATCGCCATGACACCAGATGAAACCAGTGAACTGTGTGTGCTCATACGTCCAGCTCTTTCTTGTATTTTACTTACCGGTAATCACCAATTAAACAAATATATTTTTAATTAGCTATAACAATAAGAGCTACAGCAGGGTGTGCAGAGCATCATCAGCAAGCAAAGTTGTAACTGAGGCTCAAGTTCTGCTGTTTGAAAAGCTGCTCAAAAGAATCAGAGTGATGTCTGTGATGCTGATGAACGTCACATCACTAGTGTCTGCTGTCAACCAAGAAGGAGGCAGCAAATTTCACTGCATTTAATGGAAGCATCTAGGATCTAGCTCTAGGATAAAGTTTGGAAAAAAACCTTAATGAATCAGATTTAATTATGTTTCCTTTTGTAGCTGCTATCTAACAGATTCTGAAGAATGTTATTAAATCTACGGTTGGTCGTACAGAGCCAATCAGCAAACAGAAGATAAGCTGTGAATGTGAACTTTTTTTGTGCTGTTTTAGAGTTGTACCTGTAGTTTTGTCGATGCCAGAGGAGGGAGTGAAGGCAGCCGTTCAGTCCATGTAGGCTACGGTTCTAGATATTGAGCAATTAAAATCGGCGCACGGGGAATTGTTTAGGATGTTTGATTAAAATCAAATCCAAGCACATATGGATTCCCATTGGCTGCTGGTGTCGTCTACTTCCTGTTCACACCCTGGGCTTCCTGTTCCCCTTGATGCATGTCTCCGAAAAGTCGGGTGTGGAGGTTCAGTAGGTCCGTGTGTGTTGCTGGCAAATTGGCTTGTAGCTCATGTTCACAGCCGGGACCTGCCACTGTGAAGCCTGTTCGTTAGAGGCCAGGCGCTGCAGAGGACACACTGAGACTGACTCCTACATTTACATCCCCCCCTCAGCATATGCAGTGTCATAAACAGCGGTCCCCTTTCTTCTGTCTGATTCTGTTTATCGTGACTTGTTGTTCTCCTCTGACCCTCCTCACCTTCACGTCGCTCCCTCTTTCCCTCCTGGATTTCTCTCTGTATGGCAGGCGTTACGTTTTGGCCAGCGCTGTAGACCGAACATAAAGCCACACAGCTGCAGAGTTCACAAGTTCAGCCCGCCGGTCCATGGGCTTTATGGGTATTCAGCCAGCCTCCGTGTCATGCTGCCGTGTTTTGGAGTCCCGCAGAGTGAAGAGTTGGCTGTGTTCTTTTCCCAGCCATGCTAATGATGCGACCAACTGTGAATGAAAAAGAAGCTTTTCCCCCAGTCTAACTGCTTCCTTGGTGGCCAATTGTGCTGAATTATACTGAACTGCAGGCTCCGGGTGAATTTGACAAGATGCTCCTCGGTGTGTCGTTCACCGACTCCTGGGATTAAAATAAACATTGCAATTGGGCATTAAAGACACAAACAAATCATTGCTGAATTTTAATTATGGGAGAATTTATGTTTCTGATCTGTTTTCCACTTCTGTTCAACTTTGAATGTTTTGTAACTAACAACCTGTTGAGAAAAAAAGGTATATATATGTATATAATTTCTTTATTTTTATTTTTTTCCCTTGGATGAGCATGACACATTATGTGTAGGCAAAGTGATGCCAAAAAACTAGATGTTCCTTTAGAAGCCTAATTAAAATTCATTTACTTAATAAAATTATTGATTGAAAATTAATGTAATAAGAAACATCTATGTAATAATTTTTTAAATCAAATTAGTTGCAGGGTCTATAATTCCTGGTCAAAAATTATATATCAACAAACTAGGCAACATTTTCATTTCAAAAACATTTTTTGCTGCTAAATTATTCAGTGGATGTCATTTGTGCATCAGATTTATGGGTGTACCAGAAACATGCAAACACAAAGGTTCCAGCTTGAACATTTGTCTGTAAAACAACAACAACAACAACAACAAAACATTAATTGTGATGTACTTTACGATCCCTCTCTGACTTACTGATTCAGCTGATGTCATTTTTTAAATCTACAATCAAACCTACAAGAAGCCAGAAAGCAAAATGTCTGCTCTGACAAACATTGTGAGTGGTGGTGTTCCACTCTTTGGCCCGGCTCATATTTATCCAAATTGGTCTTGCTTCCTGATTCTGAAAACAAGCCTGATTATTGCAGTGGAAATTAATGACACAGTAAATTTGAAGGCGAAAAATGCATGTAGTTCATCATCTCTGCTAATGTGGCTGATACATAATTCAGGAGTGTGTATGATGACAGGCCATCCTTCACTTTCCCCACTTTCACTGATGGATGTTGTTTTCCTTTGGAAGCAAATTGTCAGCCGCTTCTATCTTCCTCTTCCTCTTCTTCTTCTGTCAATCATCCTCTTCTACCACCCACCCCCAGTTTAGCTTTGTCAAATGTCAGTGAGCAGAAAGCAGGCCATGGGCTATTAGTGGCATTCAGTGCTGTCAGGAGGAACACACACTCACACATGCATGCACACACACATTTCAGTCATACTTCTGAACCCTGTGGACAAATGTCGCGACATATAAGTGGGGAATAAGACTTTTTTTTTTTTTGCTTTTTAATGGATGCTGACAGTGTAATAGTTTGTCTTAGTTCATAGAAAGTGCTCAAGTACTCATGAACACACACATTCATAGAGAACTCTGGCCATCAAGACAAATGTCACAAAATGAGGTGGACATTTTCAAAAAAGCTTCATATATAGTTAAGTTATGATCTATATTAACAATCTCAATGGTTCAGGAAGAGACAATAGAAAAAATAGTTGTCAGTTGTTGGGGAGCAAAGCAACCAGATGACCAGTCAGAACCAGAAGACCTGATCTGGCAGGTTGATACGACAACAGATCTTTAAAGGGGAAGTTTTAGATGTGTTCCAGCCATTTTATAGCACAATCAAGTTACTATGCTAACTTCAGTTGTTATAAAATACAATACGACCTGATTGAAATTGGGCCTCTCTCTCTTTAAAAACTCCTGCTCTTTCTGAAACTCCACCTTTAGGAAGTCATCTCAACATGGCTCCTCTGTTAACCCTTTAGCAACATTTTTACAAGAGAGGTAGCTTCTCTAATGAGCTCAGCAGATGTGCAGCTTCATCAGGTGTTTGCTAATTGCTGCTGGCTAGTCTGAAGGAGCTGAGTGGAAGAGTTGCAGGGAAGGAATGCACAGCTAAATGGTTGCCGTGGGACATTAAAGGATTTCTCAAACATGCATACAAGGATCAAAGCAAGAGGGGATAACCTCATAACATGATGGAAACATCAAAAAAGTTGATTTCAAATCACAGTTAGGATACTGAGTGGCCACCACAAAACTTTCATCTCTGTCCCAATAAAAGGTGGATGGTAGAAACTCACCTGTCTCTGTTCCACCAGTTCTATGTATTTTTAACCAAATAATGAGATGCATGTAAACGTCTAAATTTGATGAAAGTAGAAGTAGTCTTGCTCATCCTAACAGATAACATTTAATATAATTTAAATTCACGTTAAAGAGATCTTATGTCTTTCTATGTGTTGTGTCTAATTTCCTGAATTTAACTGTAAGTAAATTTAAAAAAGCAAATCTAAACAGAGGCTATGTACTTTTGTGTGACACTGTATGTATTTTGTATTTTGGGACTGGCCACCACAGAACAGACACAACCTTCCCCAATCAAAACCGGTTGGTGTATCCTTCAACTTTCATCAGAGTAAATCCTGACAGAGCCACATGGTCATACTCTAGCTTATGTTTGTCATAATCTCTGTTCCCTGTTACTTTCCTCTCTCTGTGTTCAGACCTCAAGAGTTCCAGCCAAGCATAATCTGAGTCTCTGAAAATGAAAAAGCCTCTGGCGTGTAAACCTTTTCTCCCTTTTTGAACATTACTCCCTGTTTGCCTTTTGCATCAATCATCCTGACTGTTTAACCTCTTCTGGATCATGGTTTTCATTTTGGGCGGAGAACATAATAATAATGTTACAATGTTCATGTTAGTCAGAGTATAAGTAGCTGTGACAGCACTAGGCTACACTTTGCTTCATCCAGAGAGTCTGGGCTCTCAGCTATTCAGAAACGATTGGATAACTTTCTTGAAGAGTGGACTGCAAGGTTTTTAATGTTACCCAGTTGCTAACGTTTGGCTGTGATGTATGGAATGTGATGTGAGAAAATTAACATCACAACTTCTTCTATTTATTGATTGGCACAGATAAAATTCCACCAGAAAAATCAAGGTCAATGGGAGAAATCCCTCTGAAGGGAGATGAGAATCGAGCAGAGTCTCGTAGGAAGGCCCAGGCTGTTCACTACAGAGACGAAGGCAGCTGTTGACCTCTGATGGTTCTGACCTCATCACATCGTTCTTCTAAGGCTTCCCACTGTTTGAAAGTGTCTTCATTCAGAGGCCTTTATGTTTTAATCAGCAGAGGAGCATGTTCTTATTGAGGGATATAAACCAGTGAATTATCTCAGCGAAGTAAAAGCTTGAACCTCATTTACCTCCCTCAGTCGGCTCCTACATGTCCTTATTTTCTCCCGTCTAACAGCAGCCCACTGTGGCTTCTGCTGTATTATTCAGAGTGCCAGTCATCCTTATGCCTCCCTCTCTTCAGAGTGACATGTCTTTTAACAGGGGGCCTTATTAGGCAGCTCAGGGATGGATTCCCGTCCTGCATGATTATGTACTTTTCTTCCACGCTGGAATGCATCTGCAAATCCTTGCCTTCTTCTTTTTTTTTTCAGTTGATCCCCCTCACTCACCCAACTCTCTTCCTTCTGGCTTTGTCATTTGTCCTTTCCTCTCTCTGGCCCTTTGTGCTTTTTGCTTTTATCCTTAGTCCATTTCCCTCTTCCTTATGTCCTACATGTTCTTGGGTTTTCTGCTGCTTTTGCTTCATGTTTTTCTGCCTGTCTTTGCCCTCGGCCAATGTACGTTGACATCGAACTGTCAGAGAAATTCTGGGCCAGACTTTTGACATAAAGCACGAATAAAGAGACAAGTCAAAAAGTGATTATTGTCTGTCTATTTCTTTTCATTCGGCCAAATGAAGCTGGAGTACATACATCATGCAGTGTAAGCTTTTTGATTCACCAACACTACTATCAGAAACTGCACAAATTCATCAGGAATATTAATGTCAATAATTAGTGTGTTGTTGTTCTTTTTATTTATTTCAAATCACTAATTTTTTTGTGTTGACGGTTTATACAACAAGTAATTGTTGCATAAACAACTATTTATTTATGCAGTAGTTTGTCTTGACCATGCAGAACCATTAATCTAAATACCTTCTGAAGAAAAGGTCGAAGGTCAGATGAAACAATTGGACTCTTTGGTTGCCTTCCACACCAACATGTAACACGCTGTGCTACAGTTGTCTACTTTTCATTCCAGTAATGCAGCTGTTTCTTTGTTCACTGCTCTTCCCAGTAAATATGATGATTACAGGTTTAGACTGCTGACATTAGCAGCACATTAACTATAAAGTGCTTGTTGAAAGAGTAAAGTGGGCACTCATCATTTCATATTCATCCGTTCCTTTGTCTGTAATGAGTAAGAAGGAATTTAGCAGATGAACAATGACAGCACTGGCCACAGCAGCTTCTACATCACATGTTCATGTCAACCAACCTGGCAACTAAGGCAGAACTGCTTATGGTTTAATCATTCAACTTAAATCTCAGACCTGTTTCATAATTTGCTAATTGCGTTTCACTGTTTCCTCTCTCTGTTTTCCAACTGTAAAAAAAGGACATGTTTCGCTGGGATCTCCAGA
This sequence comes from Gambusia affinis, assembly GCF_019740435.1. NCBI lineage: Eukaryota > Metazoa > Chordata > Actinopteri > Cyprinodontiformes > Poeciliidae > Gambusia > Gambusia affinis. The sequence continues at coordinate 2,287,024 of NC_057876.1, forward strand.
GACGTGTCTTCCTTTGACAGTCTGCCTGAGGAAATGTTAGCAAAATAATAACGACACGGTTGGATGGACTGGCCTGCAAGTTCATAGATTTCATCACATTTCTGTATTCTTATTGTCTGACATAGTTTCTAAATTGCCAAATGTTGTGAATACTTATAAAGAGACTGAAATGAAAAATACTTCTAGCTACTCGCTCCATGTTGTAAGTCCAGTGTGAAATTCTACCAGCTGCTACTGATAGAATAATTAATAGTTTGTCTCTGCCTTAAGAAGAAAAGTCACATGCTGCATTCAGTACACTGTAGTAAATCACACGTGAGTCAGCAGGTGAAGTTTCTCACAGAAATCCACAGACACATTACAGCACAGTATGAAATTAGATAGGCGTCACATTTGGGTTTTCATAAAAACAGATAGTCATGTTACAGTCATATTACTTCATTTTGTTCAATTATTTAAATTTTAGGTGAAGCAGGAAAAGTGAGTGAGTTCTGAGTGAAGTTTCTGTGGTTCCTGTAAAAATAAAGACAAACACCCTGAGTTATTTAACTTTATCCTTCCCTTTATTTGATCTGTAACTAAACTGTTGCATCAACTCCTCTTGTACAGCTGTTGCATCATTTAGCTTTACTTTGACCCATTTTTTGGTTTGGAATCTTGAGATATAATCTGTTTTCTTTGTTAATTATCTCTGTGACCTTAAGGGATTATGCTTGCACTAATTAATAGCTACATGTTAGAATAATTGAAAAGATGTTTAAAGCGGGAGCATTACCACGTCAAAAATGTATTCTATAGAAAAATTCTATATATGTGTGTGTGTATATATATATATATATTTATTTTTTCAAGTATATTATTATTTTTCTGTGTAAAGCATCTTTAAGTGTCCTAAAAAGTGGTGTATGAATTTGATGTATTTTAATTTATTACTATCATGTAAAAAACGTGGACAATGTGGGAAAACAATAATACAGGAACAGAAGGAAGGGGGATAAAAATGTCAGTTTCCCAGCCAAAACAGGAGACTTGACAGGTATGCAATTAAGTCTGTTTGAAAGTAGCAAAATATATTGAAATACTGCAAAATTTAGTTTTATGGGTAAGTGGGAGATATGCCATGGAAGACTTAATGTTTAACACATTAGACCAAAAGGAACACTCTTGCAGGCCTTAAAACACAGTTCTCCTTGGTAATAATGTGTGTGTGTGTGTGTGTGTGTGTGTGTGTGTGTGTGAGGCTTTTAGTGTAAAATGTTCTGACTGATTACAAAACTACAAAAGCACTTTCTAACTAGAATCCATTAATGGTCATTTGAAAATAAAATAACCCCACAATTCGAACCGGACACAGATGAGTGCATAAAGAGTTCTTTTACTATCCTTTAAATGTGTACTTTCCATTTATAAATCTAATATTAAAACAAAATCATGTCACTTTAATGATTACACGTATAGAAATACACACAGACTAGTGGATGCATGATGACGTTGTCAAATAATTATTGTGTGTAGTTTTTCACAGTTCCTTCTGCACTGCAAAAACTGAAATTTTAATATAATTAAGTGTCTTAAATTAAGGAGATTTATGTTTGTTTTCTTTCTGACAGGATACGTTTTCTCACCAAGAGAGCCTGTGTGTTTGCATGTTACTTGTGTGAAGGTTTGCTTATGTCTCCTGTCTGACTGACAGTGGCTGAGCCAGATGTATCAGTGTAAAAACTGACTGATATTTTGTCCCTGTATCAAACTTTTCCAAAGTCAATAATTACATAGAACAGATCTGGTATCACCAGTCTAGTGGGATGTGGGCAACAGACCTCATAGGAAGAGGATTGTCAGCTGGGTGGGGCTTGGAACCTGCTGGTAATTTATTTTTATTTTGCCTCAGTGGCATGTATTTTAAAAACACCTTAAAAGGTAAGCTGGGCTCTGATATGTGTGAAGTTCATTTTCATTATTTCAGAAGCAAAGACATTAAAACATGAACTGGAAAAATGTTTTCTTACATTGTAGCCGACCTGTCACAGTGTATGATGAACGATGGACCAAAATGGGGTTTATCCAGAACACACCTCAAACTCTGGACTTCTCAGCTCTTGGCATTGTTTTGTGGATCAAAAGGATTATTTGCCCAAGAAAACAGGCCCACAGAGAAGATGGAGTACACTTAATCTGTTTATTTCATTTTGTCACAGTTTACCACTCCTTCCACATATCCCACAATCCCCCTCATACCTCCTTCTCATAATCCCCTCCAAGGTAACTGTCAGTCACTTTCTCCATCTATCCCCTCTGCTTGCTGTCTAAATCTTAATCTTCTCTCTCCCTCAGCTATTCTGCTGTCATTGAGACAGAGAAACAAAACACTTTACTTTGTCTGAATAGTTCTGTTAAATGTATTCCATATTTCTCTCCTTGTGTCTCTTTTTATGACCTCTTACTTCTTTTCTCCCTCCATTGGGAAAAACAAAGAAACTGCTAATTGGTGAATTTTTCAACCTTACCTGAAGTTAACTTCCTCCTGCCAACATCCAGATCCATATTTAAACTTGTCCTCCTCCCTGCTTTGCTCTCATTCCTCTAAAGACACCAGTATGATAATGACCTGTAGTTTTCAGACTTGGTCATCACAGAAGTGAAACAGCTCTGCTTAGAGTCACTGACAATATTCTTTCTCTGAGCCTCAGATAACAGATTTGTGTCTGTTCCGGTTTTGTTAGATCTCAGTGCTGCTTATCAAACAGTTGACCACAATATTGTTGAATATGTTGGGAACAGAGGGAACTAAAGTTAAATCTCATATGAGCGATAAATCTTGCTCACACTCCAGGACTCCTTGTGGCGTACCACAGGGCTCTGTGTTGGATCAGTTCTCCTCTCTATATGTTTTGCGGTGTATTTTGTCAGTCTTCAACATGCTGATGTGGAGACGCTTCTGGAACAAAGGCTCTGAACTTCAGTTGAACGGCCAGGGTTTTATTTGGGGGCGTTTCCCCAAAGCATGCATCACACTGAGGTCTCATTACATGCATGCTCTCCATATCAGCTTTTCTTCAGCACCTGGTACTGCCTTTCTCCTCATTCGCTGGAATCCGTTTGGTCAGACTCAGTGTCTCCAATCTTTACAGAATGTCTTTCAAACACACAAAAGTCCTGCTGTGCAGAACCAAGAAGAGAAGTCCTGAAAATGGAAGAACCTACTGAAACATGGTCAATATGCAGCTTCTAACATATCCATAGGCATACATGTACCGATCCATTTCTGCTTCTGCTGGAGGTTGCTTCCTGTTAAAGGGGAGTTTTTCCTCTCCAGTGTTTCTACAAGGGAATGCTGCAAAATCAATAGTCTGTTGTTGCTACAGGCTCATCCAGCAGACAATACTGCGAGTCAATGACTTGATGCAATCTGCTGGGATTTCTTAGACTGAGAACTATTTCACTCATTTAAACAGCAAACAGAACTTGACTGCATTATTTGATAACTTTGATAAATTTGGAATGTCTGTACTTGACTTGGAATAGTCAAAAATAGAATAGAAAAAAACTTTTTTTTTTTTCTTGCCTTCACACATTGTAAGTAGGCGCTACATGCAGTTAATAAACTGAATTGAACTGAGCATCTATAACTGTTTTGTTGCTCCATTATTTTCATTACTTTCATTATTTTCAACTGTTTTTCTATACGCCTGTGGTGTGGTTTTACATAACCCTTTCTTTTCCTGCTGCTAAAACCCAATCCATGCCTTCATAACTTGTGGATTCAGACGCTGCTCTAACATGCTTATTGGAGATTAGTCAAAGCCCTTAATAAACTTTGGTATATCCACGCTGCTTTCCTGCTCATTACATCACCCTGATCCTTAAGAAATTGGCTTCCTGCCCTAAAATTCATCTGATCTACATTCTGTCTCATGTTCAACTTCACAAAGCCTTTTTTCAGGGTTTTGTAGAAAAGATAATACTCAGAACACAGTAATCCAAGAAAAGGCTATTTTCATGGAGTTATTACAGAATATGTTTCAAGGTATTTCAATACTCATTGGGAATTATATAGTGCCCTCTTTTAGGTTTTAAAAGACATTTAGAAAATGTATGGATTTTGTGTTCACATGTGTGAGAAATGTTGGGAATCAAAGTACAAAAAGTATTCTGTAATGGGTAAAGGGGGTAGCTTAACATAATATCACCATTTATTACACAAATATAGTATTTACCTAAATGATATGATTTTGACTGCGACAGACCGGCGACCTGTCCAGGGTGACCCCGCCTCTGGCCTGGAATGTTAACTGGAAATAGACACCAGCACCTCCTGACCCCACTGGGGACAAGGGGATTAGAAAATGGATGGATGGATGGATGGATGGATGGATGGATGGATGGATGGATGGATGGATATGATTTTGATCCCAAACCTTCTTCAGGTACCTTGGAAGGCCTCATTCTGTGTGAAACTGTTAGAAATCTGGTTCATTTTCTCCCCTTGTCCTCCCAGCGTGGTCTCCCTTCCCTTTCCCTACCATGTGTTGTCATGGTGACAGCTGCTCTGAAGTGGAGCCATCAGAGTGCTGTTCATTTTGACAAGAAGCACCTGTTGGCTATCAAAAATCATCAAGCTCCAGCTTGAAAGACTGCTGCCTCCAGCGGCACCTCACCAGTTCATCAGCTCTCTAACAGCAGCTGCTGGGATGAAGTTCAGTCAAGTGTGAAAGATCCCCTCATTTTTGTCTCTCACCTCAAGTTTGCCAACAGACTCACAAATCGTCCTCCACAGTATTATGCCTTGTTTTCACTGGGGGATACGGCGCAGGCCAATGCACTTTGGTACAGCACAATATTTTGTGTTTTCATTGTAGAGGCTCTCCATTCAACCGGCTTGTACCGACTGGTTCCTCTCAGTTGCACCTAATTGAATGATGGTTCAATTAGAGTGGAACTACTGGCGACAAACAACTCTGATTGGGTAAAAAACTGTCACAGCTTATGACAAACATAAGACACATTAATTTGTCATGTCAATCGTCGCACTGGTATGATGCAACGGTAGGCGTTTGTGTTCAACCCCCGTCTGCCCACCAGTCCAGCTGGTGTTGGAAATGTTCTCCTGAAATAGCGGACCATGAAGCAGCACACCGAACCGCACCGATGTTTTGCTGTAACCTTCAGGGGAAACGAGACGTTTGTCTTCCAAGGATCACCAAGACTCCAACCCTCATTTGACTGCAAGTGACCAGCTGCATTTCCAGTACAAATGTGCGCAAGTCGTTGTTGATATTCTGCTCATGTGGAAAAAACAAAATTTTGTAATTGCAGGGTTTCCATCAAATAAAAAATGCAATTAAAATCACATGTAGATAAGTTTGTTCACATGATGAGTTTTAAAAAATGCAGAAACATCATCCTTCAAGAACTTCCTGTCGTCTTCTTCCTGGTTTGTGCCAGTGACAACATCCAGTTGCGGATCATCATGTGACTTGTGTTGTGAAAAAAGTGTTTCCTCTGTAGTTTTGCAAAATAAGCCAGTTTTGTAATGACAAAGAAAAAAAAATATCCCAATGCCAAAACTTTTTTTTATCAAAAAAGTTTTTTTCAAAATTGGCATGTTTCCATTAAGCAAATGTATTTTGATATATCTAATTGCACAATTATATGCTCAATGGAAATGCAGCTACTGTTGTGATTAAAATCCTCCCAACCTTCAGTTGTCCTTCATAACAGCAACAGGAAAAGCTGATAGATAGATTAGACGTGTGCAGCAGACATTGTGGGATTCCAAGGCTGAAACAGAAGTCAGATTTAAAAGTTTTCCTCTATGCTGTGGTGGTGTAAAACAAGTCTGTTTTCTAGTTGTTTAGTTCCATCTACTGCACTTCACAGAGCTGATGATGTAGATTATGAATGTTTATGAAGAGATTAAGGTTTTATTTAAAGGTCAGTAGTGATTGAAGCTGTTTGTTTTGGATTATTCTGCTCTAATGGTTTTTGCCTGGTTCTCATTCCATCTGACTGTCTTAGTTCTCATACACTTTCCTGATATTTACTAAAGGATTTTATTTGTTGTGTTTTGGGACTGACAGTTGGGGTTCGAGCTTCACAGAAATCAGAAAACCTGCTGAGAAGGACTGAAATAAATTCTGGCAAACTGTTGGATGACATCACAGGCTGCATTTGGTGTCGAGGGGAAACTGCCGACCCAGAATGAGGAGACTGTTGGGTTGAAGTGCAGGAATGTGAACTTTTAGGATGTCCATAGCAGGGTCAGCATGAGGAAGCTGCAGTCTAGAGACGTGGAGGAGTAGTAGTTCTCTAATGGCTGGGCTCCAGGAGGGGATGAAATTTGCTGTGAGACGCTGAAAGTTCTGGACATTGTTTGGTTGACAATGTCACATGGACAAGAACAACATTGGTGGAGCAGCACACCTGTGGAGCGGTCTCAGTTTTTAAGAAGAGAGATCGGAGAGTGTGTTCCAGTGAGAAAGAGAACCCTGTTCACCTCCTTTTGAAAATTCACTCTAGCTTTTTGGAAGAGAAGGTTACGACTGCGGATCAAACCTGGACTCTGAAGATTCTGTCATGGCTGTTGAAACGTGGAGCATATCTTTACTTTTGTGAAGTCCATGAGTGTTTTGATGAAAAAAGTGTGATCGGATTTAACTTGAGGAAAAAATATGAGAATGATGTTATTCATGTGTGTAAAATTTCTGCTTTCTGCTTTACATTGCAAACTCTGAAGGTTTATAGAAAAATAAACAAACCTGACATGGTTTTTATTGCCTTAATCAGGGCAAAACCAGCAGGCTGTAGATAATTCAGCGCACATTTAGAAATAATTTAAAACTTTGACAACTTTCAGAGCAACAAGACAAGAGAAAAGACGTGCTGATATCCTTCATGGAAGAATTTAACTCGGATTCAGTTGCTTACTAAAGTTAATTCTTTCTTCAGCTATGTAGTGAAAAATACTTTCATCTCAACCATTGCACTTTACAAATTTACTACTTCTATATAAGAAGGATTCTCTTAACATCCCTTGCCACCTGGTCTGAATGCTGCATAATTACTCTAGAGGCTGAAATAAGTTGAAAAAAAGAAAAAAAAAATCACATTTTTGCTCTGGGTTTAGGTTTTCAGTGCAATAGGCTTCCTGTTGTAAAATATATCATAATGTTTACTCTAAAAAATTCTTATTCACTTCCACTTGTGTTATCTAGAACGTTTCAGCTGTTTTGCAAATTTCAGGAAGTTTGTTCCAGATTTGTGGTGCATAGATGCTGAAAGCTGAATCTACTAAAATGAATGCACTAGCCCCAGATCTGATTTCAATAGATAAGGTTAGCTTAAGTTCAACATGTTACCTGACTATTGCAGATGTTGACTGACAGAACATCTGTCTTCACAATGCTTTCAACCAAACATGTCATCCTTTTGTTTTCCTTTTTATCTGCCTCATAGGCTGACAAAAACCTTTCTGTCATGTTTATGCATCATAACAACTGCAGGAAAGCTAAAAAAAAAAAAAAAAAGAAAAGAAACAATATTTAAATCTGAAACCATCTAGAGAGTTCTGAGTGTTCAGTTCTGTCACCCAGGAGGTTGGCGTTCTACCGCCGCATCCCCTGGTTCACATTAAAACCGTTGAACTGGCTGGTTAACTTTAAAACACAGCAAACACTTGGGAGGCAAAGAACAAGGGCAGGAAAGTGAGCGTTCAGCACGATTTGTCCCTTAGGTTTCACTTCTTCGCTGGTATCCGTCCTGAACTCTTGTGCAGAGAATAAGGACAGACTTTAATCTTATGTTTTGTGCTTCAAAGTGTTTTTTTGAATGCCCTCCAGAATGCTGCGATATTTGATTACAATGTCAGATTCTAAATGTATTTGTGCTCTAACACCACCCCAGTGTCTTCTTTGTTGTATGTGTGACAAAATGATTCTGTAATTTAACCAGAGCCCTTAAAGTCGTGCAAGTCATGTAAGCAAGAAAATCCCATCCTCATCAACTTTCAAAATTGGATTTTCCCCTCTGCGCCGCTTTATTGTTTTTTTTTTTTTTTTCGTAGCAACATTTCAATTAGATATATGTGGACTGAAATGGAGCTTTCTCACAGCTCAGGAGGAATTACATTCCTCCACGTTCGCTCAGACACAAAGACTTCAAAGAGCCGTGGTAGCCAGCTTCCACCAGGACTAATGGATTTTTGTTTTTAGCTGACAAAGGATGACTGTGTATGAGCTTCTACACATTCCACACACACTCACACACACACCGTCACACAGAGACACAATGGAAAAAGCTTCCTTAAATTACAGGTGGATATGTAAAAAGAGAAGCCACAGAAAATTACCATTCAGGAGACGATGCATTTATGTTTTATTACTTCGTGTCCAATGACATTAAGTCCAGGTGGGACGTTTTTGTTTTTTATTTAAATGCTGATGTTACACGCAGAAAAACATTTTACGGTTTTGCTGAAAGTCCAACAACAATTCCTCATTATTGTGGATCCACAGGCCTATTGTTGACACTTTTTTGTCTCGTCTTTTTTGACGTCAATGAGTCACACCTCACATTTCTGTAGTCTGACAGCAGCACAGAAACTTTTTATTCTTGAACTGATTAAAAGATGTCAACAAGAGAAGACTTGTTGATCCAGCCATTCATGTTTGATCCAGAAAATGTTACCACAGTATGAATGAACATGTCTTGTAAACAAGGCCTCAACACTGTTAGTAAGTTAGCTAAAGTTAGCTTAAAGAAAGTTAGTGATTAAAACTGGATAATGTATTCTGCAAGACCAAAATGGCAAAACAACGGCACCCTGTCTATGCAATAATACTATTCAATGCTAACAGCTAGCACTCTGGCCAGGATCTCGTATTAACAGTGAATTTATATCTAAAATGCAGTTGGTTGTCATTAGTGCGTCATTAGCAGCTTACTGTTTTGTATGTCCATCATTTCCACAGACAGAAGGATCTGACCCGTCAGTCAGAACAAACCTTTCTGCAAATCCATCTTCAAAGTGCCTAGTTAAAGGTTATTATTCTTGGAAATATTCCCACATGGTGGGAATACATTTGCACATTAATGCTGATGGATGGTGGAATGAATTGTATGTGTGAACACACCAGGACATTTTGACTTATTGACACGATCTCTGCATTCCTTCTCACAGGGAGTAAAATGGCAAAAGTCAGTTTCTGTCATATTTTTAGAGCTACTTTGCTGCCTCTGGTTCACTGAATGTATAGTTATTCAAATTAATACATAATATTATGATGAACTGGGTTCAGATAGTTACACTGAACTTAAAGGAGAAAAGTCAAACAGGAGAACACCTGAAGAGCAACAAATATTAGAACGAACAGCCTGGCTGCTGCAAATGGAAACCAGTGGATGGAATCCAGACAGGTAGGAAGAATGGACTCCTACTACATAATCTTTAGGATGTTGGTTTCATAGATTCAGTGTTGATGAATAATGCAGTGGGATTAAAAGCCTCGACTCTGGGATTGCTTGTCTTCCTGTACATTTTTTTCTTCCTTGGGTCCTACATCAAAAATAGAAGTTTGTCTTTTTGGGGCTTTTATTGAGGATTACACTCTTATATTGTTTACTGTCAAGTTAACAAAATGAGAGACTCCACCTCGCTGTGAGGCGCCTGCCGTATTCCTGCAAAGGCTAACGGAATAAAGTTATCTCAATGTAAACACGTTCCATAACTGGTGTACAAGAATATGCTCGCAGCACACTGATTGCTAAAATAAAAATATTGCAACTAAACTAAATTACTGAACTGGACTAAGCTGCAGCACCTGTAGCGTCACCTGTTGAGAAAAAAGAAATCGTCCATAGATGATATTTGGTGACACTTTAAGATTTTTCTTTTGTCTTTGGCTAAATGACATGAGCCATTTCTCCTGCTAGAACTAGACTTACTCATTTGTTTTGTTGTATTTACCCAGAATCCCCTGAGCTGTAGTTCACTTCCTGCTTCTGGGGCAGTCTCAGGTCCGCTTGGTGTTCACATATGTATCCGAACCCCACCAGAGTTCACTTCAACTGAACCGAGGCCGAGGTTTGACCAAAGTTCAGTCTTTTCTTGTCTACATCAGAGATCGGTTAGCATCCACATCTCCCCCGACGAAGGAGACTTTCTGCGTACTTGAACTGCAGTTGGGCTGAAGTGGATTAAATGCAGCCGTTCCATCTACAGCTGAGGAGACCCAGGTCCCTTCAACACAATTATACAGAAGGTGTCCACAAACAGAGAGGCATGTTTGAAATGTGAGCTGTAATTATATTACCGACTGAAAACGTCTTCAGGGACGTACCGATCCAAACCCAACTGGAACATTTTTTATTAATTTATTATTGTAATTTATTTATTGTCATTTTCTTTTTATCATCATTTCCAGACTATTTGGTGCAGCTGAATACAAACCGCACACACTAACTTTAAAAGAAAAAATAAAGTAGACTTACAGGCCTCAGCAGGTCTCCATGTTGTAATATGAAATATTTGCACAAAGATTTTTTTTTACTTTTTATTGAAACACGTAGATTAAATGGTCTTTAAAAAACATGGGTACTTGAAAAACAAATCTTTAAAGATTTTACATCCAGGATTTAAAAGGTCATGGATTACTACCTTCATCTTCATCTTCATCTTCCTCCAGCGAATTAAAGCCACTAAAGTTGTTTTCTTCTGTCAGCATAGAATCCTATTGTCAGAATCCTCCCACACACAAACTTCCTCAGTCTCTCTTTAGATGCCCTTCAGCAGTCCAACCTTTTGAAATCCAACATTACAGTGTTGAAAATGTAGTGACTTACCGTCTGGTTATTACTAGTTTCTTTTCTTAGTTTTTGTTGCATTCAGGTTTTCAGTTTTTGACCTCAGTTCCTGTTTTACTGTGATCCTCCTGCCTGATTCAGTTTATTTCCTTTTAGTAAGTTTCTATTCTACACACAAACACTAAGTTCTTATGAAGCTCATCACCAGGTTAAGAAACTCAAACTCTGAGGAACGTTGAGAGACACATTTAGTTTTGCCTGAACATGTGAAAAGCTGGCAGCTTTGTGGGCAGACATGACATATTTTTAGGAGATTAATTGGGAGAAACTGATTATGTTCCTGAACACCCAGCATGTGTATTTTTAGAAAATGGATAGAAAAAAAAATAATAATCAAACCCAATAAATGTTCTCTTTTGAAGAAGTGCTCAGTGACAAACAGAATGTCCCTGAATGCATCCCATTTTTAATGTGATAGAACAGCTGGAGCTGTTAGAACAAATAACTGCAGGTTGGCTCTTTGCCCAAATCACTGTAAGAAACTTCAGAATGAAGACATGCTGGTTTTCAGACAACTTTCAGTTACCATGGAGACAGCGGTTCTGCAGGACTTTAGTCAAAGAAAGATTACTTACAAGACTTTTACTGAGCAATGAAAGATATCTTTGCATTTTCCCTGCAGAACAAATCTATGATCTATAAATATTACATTATAAGCCGTGTTTCCATTGAACACATAATTGCGCAATTTAACTTTTCAACTTAACAGAAACATGCTAATCTTGGAAAAAAAAGGTTTTTCATTGGAAGATTTTGGCGCTAAGATGAAATGTTTTTAATTGAACGCATCAAAATTGGTTTATTTCATAAAAGTGGGATGGAATCTCTTTCGTTACATTACAGGAGTCACATGATCAACAACCAGACGTTACTACTGGAGAAAACCATGAAGAAGAAGATGACAGGAAGTAGATTTAGGATGTTGTTCAATGACTTGTCATGTGAACAAACTTATCCACATGTGATTTTTATTACATTTCTTAATAGAAACGCCACAATTGTAAAATTGTGAGGTTTTGACATTGGTGGAATGCTGACAAAGTTTTGTGCATGTTTGTAATGGAAAGACAGGCAAAACCACTCAGGATGTTCTGAATATAACAGCTCAGATTTATTCAACCACTGTGAGCACCAGGGATCAGAAAAATGAAATTATAGATGCTTTATGATTTTTATGGTACTGATAAACAAACCATGAATGGAAGCATTTGTCTGCTGCTGTTGGTGAGTTTGGCTCATATTAAAATTCACAACTAATCAGAATCAGGAGACAAGCGTGTGAGCTGAGGTGGAAGTCTGGCTCAGAGGTTTGCTTATTGTTCACTTACAAGAAACATTTTCTCAACATCCCTTTAGGAAATAGTCATTTTATTTAAATTTATGCTTTTCTTTCTATAATTTCAGAGGTTCTTGTGTTGCTTTTTTGCTTTGGCAGAGTCAGTACAGACTGATTGTCTCCATTACTTTTAAATTTTGCCGGTAGCATCTTGTGTACTTGCTAGAAAAAATATTCAGTATCAGAATTTTGACTTTAATCTCAGAATTCTTAAAGTTCTGAAACGGAGAAATTCCAAAATGAAAGAAACCTGAAATTGTCTAATGTCATTCTCTGTAAATATTGGATAATTATAGAGCGCTAGGAGTCAGACTGTACTGACAAAGTGACACTGAGTCACCATTTAAATGTATTTATTTAATGGCCTGAGTATAAAAGGGATTGATTTTAATCTTTAATCATTTAGTAAAGATTTAAAAAATTTTTTTACTCAATGAAAGTTGCAGTAAATATAAGAATTTAGCCGCTAACCTTTAGCTACTAATTATGCTACAGTTGGCATTTAGCCAGCTGTAGTCTCAGATCTGAAATAGCAGGAAACTGTTTCATACAGAGCAGACAGGGAGTATTAACAGTGTTTCTTTGATATTAATACTTCCATTTATCATTTTCCATGATGGGCCAGACTTGGGTAGATACTACTATAGTTACATTTACTCAACTTGAGTAACTTTTCTGAGATAGTGTACTTTTAGGAATATTTTTACTACTATAATTTCTGAATGCACACTGAATGAAAAACAAACATGTTTTCACCAAAACCTCACCAGACACAGACACACACCTGCAGTTTTTGTTAAAGTTTCATAAGTTTTAATTTGAAAGAAACTGTTTTGGAAAAATTTTCTTTTGCCTGATTTTGTTATTTCTTGCTACTTCTATGACTTGTTATAATTCTCGCCTTAAGAGAACAAGATTTCCACTTAATTATAAATTTTGCTCCGTCTGATTATGTCATTTTTAAACACTCAATGATTGATAATTTCTCTAAGTACTTGAGTAGACCTTTCATCAAATATTTTTTACTCTTACTTGAATAATTTCGTTTTATATTTACCTGTGTAAAAACATGTTACACAGGCTCATATTAAAATTCATTAGAAATTAGAAATTAGAAGAGATGCTCTGCCCCTCTTCTGGCCTTAAAGTTAAACACAGAGAAAATGGATATTTTGACAGTTAGGTATTTTGAGGTAAATTTTGAAATTGTCTCACATCTGTTTCCCATCCACCCACATTAATTTTAATCACTATAATGGAGCCATGAAGTGTTTAGAATGCCGACTAATTCAATTCAGATAGTCATAAATCATAAGATGGAAGTCAAAGCTAATTTTCCTCCTCAAACTGTGTGTGTGGCTTGCTCCTCTGATGTGTGTGTGTTTCTGAAGCGTCCTGGTCAGCCATCCTCTTAGCTCCCTGTCACTTTCCACACAGGAATAAGAGGCTGGCCTTTAGTGCTGAGGTACATGTGATGGAAGCTCTTATCCAATACTCTGTGGACTTGAATCCTTCTTGTCCGGTTCAGTCTACATCACATCTCTTAAACCCCAGCAGAGAACCCTGGAAGATGTACTTTTCCTGCTTTTAATTCTTCCCCCCTCCCCCTTTTTCTCTTACAAAGTTACTGCTTTAGATGTCAAAGTCATCCGTTTTGCTTTGGCACATTCTGTTCTGGGAAATACCACTCTGAATCTCTTTTATCAGCTTAAAGTGAAACTTTTCAACTAGAAAGTAACAATCTTGAAGAAATGACTCAACGGTGATATACCGTATTTTGAGCTAAGAGAGCTTTATCCCGTTTGATGGGTTATAATAGAAATTGGAAACTTACCAGTTTCCTCATGTAGCATTTCTCCACTTTGGTTTCTTTCCTCCTTCCAGTGCCTGGCTTGGATGTTACTCAGAACCTCCTGAGCTTCAGCTCTGCTTCTCCGCTCTCTAGATTGGTCTCATCTAAAATTTGAATCAGTGAAGAGAACGAAGGGAGACACTTCCTGATGTGTTCCCTCACAGCAACAAATGACTTGAAAGGCCAAAGAACTTTCTGGTGCCATTCTGACCCAATGAGTCATATACCAAAGGTGAAGAACGATGCTTTTGTTTTTCCAGTTAAATTGTCACCACACCGACCTTTCTGCTGAATTGTCACAAACTGTGTTTCCTTCCAAAAATTATTCCAGTTTTTCAGAAAACTTTTAAAATGTTGCAAACAAAGGGAAATAAAAGAAAAGAAAATGTGAATTAGGTGCATTTCCAAACTCTAGTTTGGAGTGAAAAAAGCAGGTTGTACAAAGTGGGATTTTGTCAGATTGACGACACATCTCAGAAATAATAGTCTGAGTTTCATGCCTCTGGTAAGGCACACATCCACCAGACTGCAGGGCTTCTCTTTACTTCAACTTTTTCTAATAAAATACTGCAAAATGCTCATTATTATTTTTTATTAAATTATGACAATTGTTCCAATGAACACTGAGAGGAGATGGGATGTACAATATGAGTTTTCTCTAGTATTTGTTAAGAATAAATACAGTATAACTGAAATATACAAAACTTAACTGTGTTGAAATATCAGAACTTTTTGGTTAGCTAAATTAATAATAAATACAATTTGTATGAATGATTGATTATAAGCTACTTTGCTCCCTACATTACAAATATTTTTTTATAATTTATTTAAAAATATGAAATCTTTTTAACAGGATAGATGGTAAAAAAAAACAAGAAAAGCTTATAGATGGATTATTTTCTTCCTCACATTTTGGCAATCGTATTTGATCAAAGTTTGTGTATTTTTATTTATTTATTTTATTTTTTTAGCAGTGGGGGGCCACACTTCTGCTAATCCAAAAATGCACTAATAATAAAAACACTAAAGCCCTTAACAGGCTAACTTTAAAAATGTTTAGCCTCTTAGCTTTGACTAAATAAAAAAGTTCAGTTAGAATCTAAAGCTCTAATTTACTTGGCTGTTTTACAAACTTTAAGTGAAATAAAGTTTAACATCTATGTTGAGGTTTTGGTTACTGTTAAGTACTTTTCAGGTAGTTGGTGTTTTATATTCATGCTCTTATTTTGAAGAGGGGGAAGACTGTGTGTGCAGCAGTTGTTTCCTCTCTTTTTCTCTGAGAATAAAAAAAGCAAGTAAACAACAAATGAAGGAAGAAAATTTAAAGAAACTGGAGCCTCCTGGAGACACATGGTGGGCATCAACATGGTTAAAGTTAGTGGATTAGTGTTAGCAGAACTAATATCTATGATTAGAGTTTTAGGTTTAGCACAGCTAATTATTTAGCTAGCAGTGCCCACCACTGCATTTGAATGTAGATTTAAATGACTTCATTACCTTGTAAAAAATAAACAGACAAACAAACACATAATTGTTATTATTTCATAATATAAAAAGTCCCAATTCAAAGAATGTTTGTTTCTGATTGTAGATCTGTGCTGTAGTCTGTGACAGGACATAAAATGATGTTTGTGTGTGAGGTAGAATGTTAAGGCTAATCACATGCATTTATTCTCTGTAGAGCTTGGAGTCCATTGATGTGTTTGCTTACAATGAATGCATGTGGGCGTGTGGTGGGCATCTGCAGACATCTATAAAGAGATTTATTTAACGTCTGTGTGGAGACGTCGTTATGGCCGCATACAGCTGGCAGGGTTCGTTAGTGTTCTGTACGTACAGTGCATCTCCTCTGATGTGCG
This sequence comes from Gambusia affinis, assembly GCF_019740435.1. NCBI lineage: Eukaryota > Metazoa > Chordata > Actinopteri > Cyprinodontiformes > Poeciliidae > Gambusia > Gambusia affinis. Next base: position 2,302,931 of record NC_057876.1, read on the forward strand.
CTGGTAGGACTTGTGTTGGGAGGACATTTGTTTGCACGGGCGCATTTGTCACCGGGCGTTCCCGGGAGATAAACAATCATTTCCGGCGGAGGTCTGGGTTTGAGGTTACGGGAAGGTTGTGGGAAACATGGAGGTAATGAAAAGTTTTCACTTTGACCCCTAAAGCTGCAAAAATGCCAACATGTTTGCTGGCGGAGCAAGAATAAACACACGTGAGCGAATCAGCTGCTCTGTGAACGCTGTGGCCTCCATGTCATTTCTGTGTTCGGCATCCAGGTGGAAACCAGGAAACATCCTGCCACTGATGACCAGGTAATCAGCTAACCAACACCTCACAAAACATACTCCCTATTGTAGAAACAAAATGGCGGCCGGCATTTCTGAGAAGTTTCCTGGGCACAAACAGAACAGAGAAGGTATTTTGAGGAATATTTTGGTGGATAAAAGATTAATTGTATTGTCTGTTTTCCAAATGACTTAAATCACCCTGGAGAACTCTAGTTCAGTTTATTAGGGAAGATTTGCTAATACTAATCCAAATGTCTGAACCCTTTTCTTAGCACATTTTTGTGAGATCTAGTTGGTAATGAAATGAAACACAGATTATGGTGACAAGATGTCGCCGTGGCAGACCGAGCGTAGAACTGACACCGTGGCCTGAGGGGAAGCAAGAATGAAGCTCATGTTTTTAATGACTTCCTTTCAGTCAGGACACGATGAGAAGCAACGAGCCACTAATGAGCAGGAGCTGAGATGTTTTCATCTTCATTCGCTGCATTGCAACTAAAACACACAGGCTGGGTGACTGTTGTTTCACAGAACAGGAAGTGATCCAGACGTTAGAGGGAAATGCTTTTCCAACTGATGAGACAAAAACAAACCAGTTTGTGTTACTTAGCTAAGCTAATGCTGGGTCAAATGGTTCTGAAGTATGACCCAGCAAACTGGGTGACAAGGTTAACAGCAAACATGTTCAATATCTAACTTCAAGGTTAGCTAAGAGTGGAATGAAAATGAATCATAACCAGAATGACAAGGTAAGGGACATTTGGGTCTTTCCAATACAGATGACTTTTTCCTTCCATCTTACACAAGTCAATTCGTTCAGATCTGTTTGTTCACCTTCACAGCAAAAAGCTGCGATTGTGGAGCCAAAGGGGCGTGGCATACAACTCGCATCATTCACCTGAGTGAGGAAATCCCACCACAGGTCTGAGCTGAGTCATGTTCAAATCCACACGTTGTTTTAAATACAAGCACAAAATCTTCAACATGTTTTCCATTTCAGATGAACATCAACAGCAGCTGCTCTGTGTTTCTTATGCAGCTGAAACCAGAAGTTAAGATTGACTGATTAAAAAAAACATGAGCATTGTTTTCTGACTGCCAGAAGTCGAATCGATGGAAGCCCAATTCTGCCAAGAAAGAAAAAGTCCAAGAGAGAGTCAGAATGTCGACTTTCAAAGTCACAGTTTGAGATGCAGTCATAATTATGAGATGCAGTCATAATTGTGACCTTGGAAAGCCATAATAATCTATAGTCATAATTTTTAGATACAAAGTCATAATTATGACTTTATAAGACATAATAAAATGATTCTGTTATGATCAAGAACTCAGCCTAGGAGAAACAGCCTTTCTATCTCATAATTATAACTCTAAAAGTCAAAATTCTGACTTTAAAACTCATAAATATGATTTCCTGTTGTACATTTTTTCATGGCAGCAATGGACTTCCATGTAAATGGGAGCAAACTTCTCTTGTTTTAGGTCAATTGTCAATACTCTTATTATTTGCTAAGTACCAGAAAATGTAGCAAGAACATGTTTTTAGATATTTTTTGACAAGTCTTTCAAACTCAAAAGTTTGCATACTTTTGGTCAGTATGAGGCATAATTGTAAACTTTGTGACTTGGGTCAAACCCTTTTGGGTTTCCCATCGATAGCTGGATCAAAACAAAGCACTGAGCCACTAGTATGACTGAACAGAAAAACAAAAAGTTAGCATGTTGGCTGAAACAGCTCCTTTAATGACGTTAAACAGAATCACTGGGCCGACCTCCTGGAACCAGAGAGCATCATCCTGAACCATCATAAAGGGTCCACCAGCTGAAACTAGATGGTAGCCACTGGTAACACTGGGTTCCCTCCCAATCACTTCCATCCTAACTAGTTTAAGAGTTACGGTTTCTTGTTGGTGCTGCAGATGGGGGACTGAAAAAAGCCGTATTTATTTTTATTTTACAGCTCTCCTAATATCATGATGAAGTTGAAAAATCAAATGATCGAGGCAAACATGTGGGACGGAGTAACGTCTTCAGGGAGCCGGAGCCGACAGATGGATTAATGTCTTGGCTGGATAAGCCGTGGGTTTGGCTAAAGGCTCATTCTGTACAGTAATCCCGCAGCACTGATTTGCATGCCTCCGTCGCCGTGCCCTGTCTCTTGCATGAGTAAGATCAGATCAATGGGAGTGGTCCTGGGAGTAATTCTATACGGCTTCTCAAATAATTACACAGAAGCTGGAGAACACTCAGGTCATGGAGGAACCAAGTCAAGGAGGAACATGTCTCCTCTCAGACTGCTGTGTGCATCTCCATGGATACACCACAGCACTGGGATTATGATGAAGTTCGACGTAATGTTATATCCTTTATTCCTTTATTTATTTATTTATTTTACCCAAACTGTATTTTCCATCCTTCTCCATCCTTCCAGTTTTTTTTTTCTACTTTTTGTGATTTCACACAAATGTCAGTGAGCAGAACGTTTTCTCTCGAATATTTGCTCTAAGCACTCTGACCTGGAAAAATTACCCATTCTAGCCACTTTGATGCCTCAGCAAACTTGGCAATGGGCTTTGTGGCCCCCAGGGCACATCATCACAAAGCTGTGCATCTGTCCATACTAAATTAGCTGACCTGCAATAGCTTCCGAAGCTGATAGAGCCCAGGGCCATGGAAGTATGAAGGCATCTGTGCTAATCTGGTTTAAATCTGAAAAAGCACCCAGGAGTTTTTGGCTGGAGATGGGGCGACAGGGGTGAGATGTGGACTGTCACCCCAAAACCTATCCACACATGGGTCATTTGTGTCTGCAGCTTATTATGAATCACCTTTAGCTGGCGTTTAACTGCCTTCACACATAGCAAATGTTCCAGAACTGCTTCGTTTTAACATTTGAAGGACCAATGTGTCATTTTTAGCGTCGTATGCATTTTCATTCCATTTAAAATAGCTTCCATTTAACTTTTTTAAATGGAAGCCTGCTTTTTGATAAAGAGAGACATTTTTACCCAATATAGTAAGGAAACAATATAATGTGGCGTCACATGCAGACAGGCGTCATGGAAAAAGAGATTAATTTGTTGAGTTTGATCATTCTAAAAGATGAATTCAAGGATTGTTGGACAGTTTCTATTACAAAATGTAATATTGAAGCTGCATTACATAACTTTTAGAAAAATATATGCTTTTTACATATTTGTTGAAATTGTCACCATGTTGTGACAGTTTGGTAAGAGACAGATAATCTGTGAAAAAAGATCTATTTCCTCCTCTGAGCTAGTGTCAGAGAGAAGAAATGCACCGCCCCGACCAAAAACAACCAATCAGGACCAGGAGGCGGGTCTTATTGCTGTCAATCAACCTCGTGAATGCAGCTAAATGTGTTGTGGCGGAGAAACAAATAGACTGTTTATCTACCAGCATCTGTAGCCATACTAACTAGCTGCTAGCATAGCATATGGGAATGAATGGCAGTCTAAGGCATGCCGCCTGGCTCTGATTGGTTGTGTATAATTAAGGAGCTTGTTATCAACATTATCAATAACTTGGATCAATCCGCCCAACCCTGGTAGGAAGTGACATACTCCAGTGTCAGGGCCATGTTGTGCGTACGCCACGTCTCTAAATGAGATCCCGGATCATCAGAATCAGAATTAGGAGAGTTTTCACTCTGTTCTGGACATTCAGCTGCTGGTTCAGGTTCAGACTGCTGTGGTTGTGGGTCATTTACTCCCATAAAGTTTTCTGTTAGTTTTTTATGAACAAAGGAAGTCTTCCACTTCCATCAACATATAGAGGAAAGCAGCATTGTTTTTAGTTCTTATTTTCATGGCTGTTTGAGACAGTGCATGTCATTAGCCCAGGATGGTAGCTCCGCCCCCCAAAATCAATTCACTTTGGCATTTATTGACAAAGATGCTAAAAGCATGTTATTTCTGTGTCAGAGAAATTGATGCCTGTAATGTTTTATGGATTGGACCAAATAATATTCATGAAAAATGAATATTTTGAGATTTGATTCCAGTTCTCCTTTGAGAGCTGATTCATGTTTTTTGATAAACCCAACCCAGACAAAAACAGAAAGAGGCAAAGTTGGAATGGAACATCAATCAGCAAAATGAAGGAGACATAAAGTATAGAAGAGGAGAGCACAAATAGAATAGAAAGGCAGAAAAGAAAAATGGCTGCAGTGGCAGAAAGAGAGCGGCGCCCTGGGTCATGTCCAACAGATACGATAGGCTGCAATGGATCGCTGCCGACGCAGCCCGCTGATGAAATGAGCCACTCCACATTTACGTGAGAACAGAAGTAATAACAATGATGGCAATTATGAGGAGGGGAGGAAAAAAAATGGAAAGATATTTTGTAAAAAAAAAAAAAAAAGAGCCACGCGTGAAAGAATGCAAGAACAAAGCAGAGAAGAAGAATGGGACGAGGCCAAACAGCAGCGCAGAGATGTGGTAATCCGCCTGCAGGAGGCCGAGCTCAGGCTCCGCGTTATGCTGTGACTGTAGCGCCACCTCAGGTCATGCACAGGAAGTTTACCTCAAACTGGAGGACAAACACTGGCAGAAGAAACCTTCCTCCTCAAAGTCCAAAGAAACATGACTGTTTTTCTGCTATGTAGATATAGAGTCAAACCACCGATTGTTTGACTATGTTTCAAAGATTTCATTCGTAGAATTATAAATTAGCCAGGATAAAAGCTTACACATGCTAATACAGATACTGGAGGCACAGAGAGTAAGCCATATATGTAATTTGATGATAGATATCGGATAAGATGGTACATTTTTGCAAATGGGTGAAAGAAATTGCAGGATGAAGCAACACAGGAACTGCTGTAGTAGGTCTGCCAGGCCAAATGGTGGCGCTGTAACACTGCCATAAAAACACACAATACCGCCATGTTTGTTATGTGACTCTCCCATCATTAATACAAGACTTAATGTAACTCTGGATGGAAATAAATCTGGTGATTGCAGAAGTTGATGGAAACAATGAGAATCTGTGTTCCAGTCAAAGTTAAAGGTGGTCCAAATAAATATCAGTGGTGTTGTTTCTGGGCCAGGCGGTGTAGGGCTACATTTGATTTACATAAACAGGTGGAGACTTGGTGGTGTCCCTGTGTAACTGATGAAAATACTTTACAGAACTTATTACCTTTAAATGATTGGCCTCATTATTCTGTCTGCAAACAGCAGCTTCTTGATGGAAGCCTAAATGCGTGTCGGTGTAGGTGACTGTTCATAACTCATCCCCAGACAGTTAAAAGTTCAGGTAGCTCATATCAGTGTGTATCTGTGTGTAGGAGTTTTTCTCTCTCATTAGTCAATGTTGCTTAAACTGTATTTGTAGGTCGCTGCTGAGGCAGCATGAATCTTTTTTAAGACCTGTTTGAGTTTCCTCAATCCAGCAGTGAAATATTCCAGAGAGTTTGGGATTTTAGGATAAACATCCACAACATCGGTACCTGACTTCTTACAGAAAATAACTGGCCAACAGTGTAACAGTGTTACATCGCACTCAGAAAATGAAACAGTAGCTGTGTTTCTCTTGACCATATAGTTGTGCAATTTGACATTTCAAAAATAAGTTTTCTTAATGGAAGCACATCAATTTTGAAAAATTTAGCTTTTTGTTTTGACGAAATGTGATTGGATTAGATGACTTTAAGAACAATATATATATGTATATATATAATGTGTGTGTGTGTGTGTGTGTGTGTGTGACAGGATGCTTTACTGTGGTTCATTTTTAAGAACCTTTCCATTTGCATCCATTTCCCTGTCTTGTTGCCCTGACTGTATTATACTGTTAAACCCAAGTACACACACCACCAAGTTCTTGCTTCACAAAATATTTACTACTTTTACCTTCAGATAATATCTTATCTGTCAGCTGATGGCTTTGGTTTATTTTTTAGAAGTAATCTTATAAAAATACATAAAGTAGCAGTACTCTGGTAAAGTCAAAGTTTTTCTATTACTGCTATGGGCACCGGCGCCTACAACCCAGGTCATTCCATCCAAATATGTTGCCTGGGAAAAATGTTGCCCCTACAATCCTTTCACATTAAGGTGGTCACCAAGGTGTGAGTTTTGTTTGGTCCTTGCTTGTTTGACACAGTGGAGCGGGGGCCGGCGGGGCCCACGGCTGCACTGGCCTGGGACCCTCTTCACAAAGCTAAAACCTTTGATTTATGTACTATTGGTCCAGTGGACCTTAGTGGCCATTATGCCTGTTAATGCCATCTGTTACAGCTGCCAGGAGGGCTTGCAAGGTCAAATGTAACGGCCTTGAAAACGGAGGGAAGCCATAATATTTAGACAGACTAACGGTGCAATCACACAGTGGCTATGGTGTTCACTGCTATCCTCTAGGAGGGAACTGATTTAGTATTTCCCTTAATCAAATATTCATAGAAAAGTAGCTGTCAGATCTAAGGTGAAGGACAATGCAGGATCTTTCAGCTGCAGTATAATGAAACACTCCACTAGACTTAGTGGATGGGTATAAAATTGGCAATTTGCATGGATTTGCAGTAATTCTGTCCTCTGCACCAAGAACAGCTCTAAAGCACTTCACATTCTGAAACGTAAGAAAGAAAGAATGAGGCTGTGCAGTTTGAAATGTTTAACATGTTATCCAACAGATTCCATCAGGAACGGTAACGTTGCTCCGAGACTCTGACTAAATTTTCATCACATGGCCAGATTTTCATTAATAGGCTTAAGAGCCAAGTCATGATGTCTCACCCTCATATGAGGAAGTGTTAATGATTCAGGGCTGAAACATATTTATCCAATTAGACGTTATGTGTGAAGCACAGATGTATAAATAGGCCGATGATTCTGATTATCCAGCAGGTCATGCAGAAACAGCCTCACTGCTTAGCGGTAAAATGTTAAAACCAAACCACTGAAACAAACATGTTCTGCTGTAATCTAGGGGCTTGTTTAAAATAGACTGTTGAAAATGAACAGCAAATTTTAGATGGAGGGGATGGGTCAAGAATAAAAAAAAAAGAGAAAAGAGAAAATAGTTGGAGAAGTTACTTGAAATGAATAAACATGATTATTGACCAGACCGTTTTTACAGCAGCCATGTTTGAGCGTTTTAATCAAATTCTAGTGTGTTTGCACAGAAAGTCCACTTTGTTGAGGAACTGTGAGCGCTTCATTGAACTCTGATGCGAATCATGAAAGGTGTCCGATCGACTGGCACAGTGCAAATGCATATGTGAAGAGACCTCTCTAAAAGCAGGAAGTGAGGGCATTCTGGGTAAATACTTGAGCCTAGCGCTAGTGGGGTGAATGGCTCATGTTTTTTTTTGTTTTTTTGTTTTTTTTTTTTGCCAAAGGCAAAATAGAAATCCTACAACCTCTTAAATCTGACGCCACTCCATTTTTGTTTCCATTTAGTGAAGAAGCAAGTTGTGCTGAGTGTCTTCTTCAGAAGTTTTTGTGCCATTTCCTTCAGTGGTGCTTGGTGCAGCGCCACCACAGGCGAGGAGGAGAACAGGTTTTTCAAATGTTTGGTTCATGTGACTCAGAGCAGCGTCAAACAGAACCGCGGCAGCTGAAATTGGGACAAATGTTGCAACTTTGGTCCTTAGTAAAACCCAGCCAACAGGTGAGAAGACACCTTTTGTCTCTAATTACTGATTTGAATGCAGGCGGCCATCATAATGTGTGTATAAAACTCAGAGGTTTTAGTTGCTGTTGTTGCTGGGTAAGCTCTGCTCTGCTGCAAGGCTTTTCCTATAGAGATGTTACATTCAGTCAGGCAATTAAACTGGAATTTACACACCTGACAAATATTACAGCACCTGGCTGTAATAACAAACAACATGACCAAAGCCTGCTGCTGTGGAATCTGCTGTAAACTGCAAACATAAACACACATGCTCTCTGCTGCCACTGAAATCCCTCCAACATCCTCATCCTCATCTTTGACCACCCGTGTTCTCACCCTTTTCCTCTCTCCTCTTGGTTTTGCACACCTTGTTTTAACTCCCTCTCACCTCCACCTCATTTTCTCCGTATTTAGTGCCTTTTAATCTGGCTCCAATATGCTTCAGTGCCACCTCTGTTGCCAGAGCAGAGGAGTAATAGCTCAGCTCTCCGCTGCTGCTTTGATTTGCAGGCTGACATTCATGCTGTGATTCACAGCTTTACCGTTATTTCATCCTAGAGAAGCACATGTCTCTGTTCTGTCTGCAAAGGAATCTGTGGAGCTATATTTAAGATGATGGCTGCTCATCAAAAAGGAAAGCACCAGCTAGCTGAAGCGGAGCTCCGTGTGCTCCTCTCCATGTTGGGGGGAGTGTGTGGTTATTTAAATAAATGAATGCTTCCTCCAAAATCAATACTTATCCAGCTCATTCTCTTTTTTATGTAATTACATAAGCTACCGAGCAAGAACATTATAGGTGTGGGGACAGAGCGGTTTCTGCTTATCCAGATTTTTTTATTGTTATTTTTATCTTTATTGATTCTCCAGGATGTAACATTTACACGACCTTTGTCCTCTACATCACAAAACTAACTTCAGTATTTGAAATAAGGTAGACAAGTAGACCAGTACATTATAATAGGGCTTATCCAGATCTTATAAGTTTATAGTTTATAGTTTAACAGCTGATGATTCAGGCTGTTTGCACACCTGCTAGATTGAGGACAAAAACGACAACATTTGTTCCACTCACTTTCACACTGCATGGTGTCACATGAATACGCTGAAAAACCTGTTCCCCTCCTCACCTGTGGTGGCGCTGCACCAAGAACAACTGAAGGAGACCATGTAGATGACACAATTTTCTTCTTCATAAAAAGTAAACAGGAATAGAGTGGAGTGAGATTTTGAGTTGTTGAATTTCCCTTTTGTCTTCTCAAAAATCACAAGTCATTTCTTGAAATTTATGCTTGCTTTAGAGGTATTTACCCAGAATGCCCTGCACTTCATGCGTTTGAAACAGTCTTACTTGGCAGAGTTCACTTCAACCTAATCAAACTTTGCTGGGCATCATTTTCTGAATGAAGACAGTTGGAACAGAAATGTCTTGGTTCTGATGTCTACATGTCTGATATCCAGGAACCTCCAGCTAACAATCCCACATGATTTATTGTGGAAGAACAACTGATCGCACCTTTATTTTGTGAGCTGAACTGAGAGCCTAGGATTCCACTTCCTCCAGCACACGTCACTTCATATAGGTTTGTGTGTACTCTCATTTGTGTATTCTGTATCATGCAGTTGTCGTGGAACACTGAGCTGATAATGTTGAGAGTCAGTGAAAGGAGTCATAAAGACCACCACTCTCTGCCCTGGTGGAGAAGAAACAGGGCTTCTCCACCAACTAGCTCATCAAACTTGTTAGCATCCATTGGGATTGTGGGAAATGAAGGACTTTGTCATGAGAATCGTAGACGATATGAGATCTCAACTGACTGCGGTTGAGATTTCACTGCGGCTCAGAGACTGCTTGAGTATGAAGGAACGTTGAGTTGGCTGATGTTTATTCCTGTTATTCTTCACAGAGAGTAATTTCACGTTATTGATAGCTGCACTGGTAAAACTGCTTTATTGTATGTTTATATAAAAGCATAAAAACATTGTGCCCTTCTCTCAATGAATTTAAAATATACAATATGAAGCTTTGCCTCTTTCTACTATTATCATATTTCTGAAGCTTTCACCTTGCAAGTGACTGGAAAAGTACACATTTTAATTCTAGTAGTTGCTGCTTAAAAGCTTTCCTTGTCCCTGGTGCCAGCTGTGATCTGTGCCACTCTGCTTTGGCCTGTGTGCCGTCTGCTGCTCTCTGGATGACCAGGCACATCCGCAAATAAGCTTCCTGACAAGCACATTCTGCTCAGCTGCTGCACTAAGTGGGATAATTTGGGTGTTTGCAGGTTTTAGTCAGTTTCACCGATTGGACTCTTCTGAATGTGTGTGTGCGCGTGTGGGTGGGTGTGAAGGCATTGCCCAGTCGTCTGTGCTCTCATCATATTAACAAGTGCTGTTGGAGCACTGCAAATAATTCATGGCCCAGCTAACCAAGCCAAGAGACAAGCAGGCGTGGCTCAAACTAACAGAAAGTGATTCCAAGTGTGTGCATGTGTGTGTGAATGGCAGTGTGTCCGTGCAACCCTGAAAATAGACAAGATTGGAACTGGACAAGTGTGTTTATTACAGCCATGTGTTCAGGTCATAAAAAAATATATATATTGTTTTTTTAATAGCTACCCATATGGTAATGGGGGAAAAAAAACAATAAAACTAATCACACCTTTTCTGCTTCCTTTGGAAGTCAGAGTTAAAGTTGAGATTACTCAAAGTGTTTTTCTATCCATTCATCATTCCAGAGTTTCAGGAATGCCATGGAAATGTGGACTGTGGACACTACCATTACCATGTCTGTGCTGTTGCTACATGTTCAGCATTGAGTTACTGTTTTAGATTTTAATAGATTCTCTGACAGGCTATCTCCTTTAGCACAACTTGAACACAACAATAGTCTCTTCCAGAATTCAATCTTCTTGTTTTTGAAGCAAAAATTAAACCCCAGAAGATGTTTTGTCATCCTTTGCTGTTTGAGGATGTAGCATGTGTGTCAGATTCATGGGTGTACCAGAAACACAACACAAAGGTTCCGGCTCAGGACTTTTGTATGCATTTGCATGAAAAATATAAAAAATCTCTAAATTAATGCGTTAAAGTCCCGGCCCTTGTTGAATCATACAGAAAACACATTTTTGAACAGTAAAGAGGACAAATAGATTTTCTATTGATGTTAGTATTTTATGACTGCATGCCACTGCCAAACAAAAAAGACTATTGGAAATGCTCTGGTCATTGTAATGCACATTTATTCTTTTCTTTTAGTTGTTCACTTGTTTATTCCACTCATGTTTTGGATGGGTTTTGAGTCTTCCTTCGTCTCTGGCAAACACCAAATTTTGTTCATTTCCAGCTGAACAAGCATTTGCTGAACTATAGCAAAGTCCAATTAAACTAGGCCCTCTGCAAAGACCAAGGATGATAAAGTAAATAAAAGCAAATTCCAAATGTCAATACCTTTTTTAAAGTGATAAACACTTACAAGAAATCCTTGAGACTACAACATCGGAAAAAGCCCATGCAGGCGATGCGGCGACCAATTAATGATGCAGAATCCAATTCATTACACAGCCAGCTAATGACTTTATTCCTCAGAGGAAATTCGGTCTGATTTGTTAGTGTGGGCTCAGTTAATACTCGTTCAAAGCCCAAAGCAAACAACGTGCTGCTGTGGAAGCTCTGGAAACAGAAAGTTTCTGTTGACTGACAGCCGCTACCTCCGTCTGCTTCATAGGGTGCAACAAGGAGGACAGCTTCAAGCTCCTGCTGGTTTTATAGTGGGTGGCTGTAACAATCTGACTCATTTTTAAAACTTCAGTGGAGGGCAGGATTTCTAATTAAAGTACAACTTTTAGACATGAGAGGAATTGGTGTGAACGGACGCCGGCTGAAGTGCAGCAACAAACTATCAGCAACTCTCTACTTCTTGCACATGGTTCTTCTGTATCTCTAGATGTCAAACCTTGCTGTAGAGAACAGTTAGATGGCCAGAAGAGTCACTCGACACACAGTAATGAACATACCTAATGTCTCTTTTATGTAGTGCTGATATAGTTATAACAAGGATATAAAGCCCAGTTGTTAAAAGATAACATCTGGGTTTCAAGGGAAATCTAAAATACTGAGAACCGGTTGGTCTCTTTGGTTGGCATAGTTACCTTCAAGAAGTGACTTCATTTCTAATTACTGGTTACTCCTTGAAAAAGGTTTCTTGAAAAAAGTAACTTCCGGAAACACAGGCTGAACGGATTTGTTCACTTTCTCTGCTGCCTTTGCTAAACCTACAGGCAGACTAACAGTTCTTAAACAGAGCAAAAAAAAAAACATTGTTGTACCCAACTTCTTCTGTTTGCTGATTGGCCCAGTTGAAATTCTACCAGACACATCCAAGTCAATGGGAAAAGTCCCAGACTGTCTGTGAAGTTTTATTTGAACGGGAAGGCAATGACCAGGCTCCTCGACACCAAGACTATATACAGACAGCGCAGGCTGACAGTCATCGTTTACCCGCTTTACGTCAACACCTGACTTGTCCGTTGGAATGTCAGACAGGTGCAATTCTTTGCTCCAGAGTAGATATATCAGCTGCTCTACAGTCCACCACAGGTGTTACACAACTTCACCTGCTGCTTTGCTTCATGATGTAAGGTTTGGATGCAGCTGCTCATCCACAGCAGGCCTTTCCATGAAGCTCCATGTTCTCTGTTCAGGAGCTAATCTGGAGACCACATGAAGTCTGGAGAGCTGCTGCATCCTGTGTGCCTACCACTCATGGCTGAGTTGCTGTGATTTTCACTTTGCTACCAACATAGCATCACATATGTCACAGTGCCATCTTGGATTTCACTGAGTAGAGCAGATCTGCACAACATCCAGTTCTACACCAGTCACCTGATGTTGTTGCTTCCTCTGACCTTCCAAACCTTTCACCGATGGTGGAAATAGCCCACCGTCTTCATCCAAACATCGGCAGCTCCTATACATACGAGTGTTGTCATAGCAACCGATTAACAGGCGTTTAGATTGCATCTTCCGGCTGGCCGATTACCAAATGGGCTGGTCAAACCATCCCATTTCAATCACCAGTTTATTTCTCGGTGCATCTCTAAGTCAAATAGAAAAAAAAAAGAATTGCAAGGCTCATTGCATCATCAGTAGCAGTGCCACATCCAAGCAAAAAAAAAAAAAAAATGCAACAATTGTTTTCTTGCAAGAAAGCAGGAAAAACATGTTGGAGAGCATCAAACAGAAAGAGGTAGTTTAAAACCCGGTGGAGTTTAAATGGGGACACAGTGTAAAAATAATCTACAATTAGTAGATTTCAGTGCATTATAAATGAAGACTTTATTTTTTGATTAGTTCATCCACTTCATCTGCATACCATCTGTTTGACACTGCTGCAGGCGTTGTCATGGTTCCCTCCTCCAATCAGGTTCAGAATAGATCAACAAAGTGATGAGAGATCAGCAGAACTTTCATCCACAGTAAAGACAATCTTAAACTCCTCAGATTGAAGAGTTTGGGATGTTTTAGGCCTCATTATGATATGTTTGTCAGTGGCTGGAATCAAGACAGTTGCTACAGCGAAACAGAAACTTGTTTCCTACTGCAATGAGAAAGCCATGTCAGATTTTAGAAACGTTGTAAGCAGTAGTTACTTGAAGCAGAACAGTAAAAACATATATTTTTTAAAGCAATCCACAGTTAATTATAAAATAGACTTAATTTGAGAAATGCTTATTTCTGATGTAAAAACAAAACAGCAAATATACTGTGTATGCTGTTTAGTTTAAATACAATATTGTTACATAGATGTTGTTGTTTACGCTGCAATGCACCTTGGGTAGATTACAGTGGTACAAGGCTACCTCGATTAAGCCAGAACAATATTTTTGAGCATTGTGTGATGATCATGTCAGTTTGATCTGGAGAGTGTTTAATTAGAAAGCAGAGCAGAAAAGAGAAAGAGAAATGAAGAGGACCAAACAGAGTCCACCGGAAAAACTGCTGCTTGGAAACACTGAGGAGATGACGTCCAGTTTCTGACATGTTGAAGCGTTAACTTCTGCTAACGGTGTTTTTTCTAGCTTATGGTGTTAGCTCAAGCTAATGATGTTAGATTCTGATAATTATTCCAGTTTCTGCCAATTGTGTTAGCTCCTGCTAATGGTTAGCTCTGGCTAATGTAGTAAACAGTACAACGTAATCTGATCATGTTGGTTTGTTTCAACAGACATCTTTAAAAAAAACATAAAGTGATTCTGTTCTTCTGATATTTGGCTCTGGAAATGTGGTGAACAGGAAGTGTTAGGAAGTTCAAAAAGACTCTCAGGAAGTATTTTCCTTTCTGTCTTGTCAGGACACTTGACCATAAAGTAACAAGCGGTGGTCAGACAGCTCAAAGCACGCACCAGGCGGAAGATTTGCAAAATCAACCATTCAAACCAGGACAACTAGCTTCCTGCTAGGTTTGTTTTCTATCCTGGTAATCTGTCCTTAATCTGGGCCATGGACTGGAAGCAAAGAAGAATGATCCCAAAAAACTCCCAAGTTTCTGAAACAGAAACAGGCAGATGAAATCTCAAGAACTCGCCCTTGTTTTCATGTTAAACGTTTACCTGGTAGTTTACGTCATTGTTAGAATGTCTAACAGCGACATTGATCAGTGATCAGGTTTTCCTGATGACTGATGGCAGACTAAACAGCCTGCTTAAATCCTTTAGATTCTCCACTGAGATAATGAGACCTTTCTTCCAGATAACTCTTTTGCTTGAATCTCATTGTGCAGTGGGTAGTAATTGTGGAATCGAGGAGATGAGTGTGGCAGGAAGCATCTTAGTGAAACCCTGCCAAGCTACTTGTCAGGACAAAACATGCAGCATTCGTGCTTTGCAGTCCTGATTAGAATGAATATATCCTCATCCAGGGATCTTCTGCTTATGTTCATAGACAGATGATTATGCTTGGAAATGAAGCTGATACATAGAAGGTTCTTATTCTCTTCCACTAGAACAGACAAATGGGATTAAAAGCAATTTTATTCGGTCTGATTGCATAATTAGATGTGATTATGTTTATTGATTTGTAACATCACCCAATCCTTGTTCGTGTCCAAAGAATTTATTGTCCACAACATGGACGACAGGAAGTTCTTGAGATGAAATGAAAAAAGAAAAAAACAGTAGATGCATTTCCATTACAAATATACATAAAGTATTCCGCATTTGTTTGATAATCTGAAACATTTGTGACATAGAAGAGTGAAAATCGAATCAAACACATTTTTCATCATAGTATTTTAATCGTTGATGATATCTTAATTGCTAAAAGTCTGTAAAAAAACCAGATAAAATAGATCTTCGCCTTGAGTTTGCTTGTAAAAACGTCACGTTTGCCCAGCTGAGCCCAGCAGAGCAAACCGACAAGCTGTTAGGAGCGCTACACAGACGGACACTTCAACCCTGAATCACACGTAATCAGGCGTAAAGAAAAGAAATAAACAGTTCTGCCATAGCTGTCCTCAGAAGGGACTGGGCCTCTGCCCCGTCTGTAATGGATGACTGACAGGAGTCATACTTTTTCACTTGAGCTGCTGATGAAATCTAGGTCATCCTGGAAAAAAAGCAGTAGTTTAACAACACCCACTGGCTGCCTGCAGAGAGAGAGAGAGAGAGAGAGAGAGAGAGAGAGAGCTGTCGCTCAGGTAATCTAAAAGGAGCCGTTTCTGCACGCTTCTGGGTTTTAGTCAGAATAGAGCTGTTGGACCTCAAACTAAACTCAAATCCAGGTTCTGGAAAACAGCCAAATTTCTTACTTAAAAGCTGCAAGAATTAAATTAGGGATTCAATGAGACTCAAAGCAAAGCCTTATTACTGTGAGACAGGCATCCGAACCACTTCAATGCCTCTTTTTTTCTCTTCTGCTCTGTTTTGAACATACTGACTGATGCTATAATAAATGTTTCATTTGCTCCTCTGTTGGTTCGGATCTCAGTATGAGTGGCACTGGACATCGACTATAATTGGATGTTTTGCTACAGTATTTGAATTCATTTTTACCTTATATATGATCAGGGCCATTTTTTTTTAGAACAACTGAAGGTAGT
The DNA here is from genome assembly GCF_019740435.1 of Gambusia affinis. Classification (NCBI taxonomy): domain Eukaryota; kingdom Metazoa; phylum Chordata; class Actinopteri; order Cyprinodontiformes; family Poeciliidae; genus Gambusia; species Gambusia affinis. The sequence continues at coordinate 2,318,949 of NC_057876.1, forward strand.
GGATGTTGTGCTGTAGTTTTCAAACCAGGGAATCAACATCTGATCTGAATTCTTAGTGTGTTTTCACACCTGATAGTTCGGTAAACTTGATTCCACTGGAGACCAAAGTTGAAACATTTGTTCCATTTTCAGCTGCTGCGGTTCTCTTTCACAGTGCCATGTCTAACAAAAGAAACCTTTTGAAAAGTGTGTTCCCCTCCTCACCTGTGGGGGCGCTGCACCAAGAACTACTGAAGGAACAACATGAAAACCACAGAAGAAGACTTGTTTCCTCACAAAAGGTAAATAAAAATGGAGTGGTGTCAGATTTTAGTGCTTGTCTTTAGTAAAAGACTGACACACAAGTTTGTTTATGGTTGTATTTACCCAGAATATTTCTGCAGGAACATGGCACACACAGACTCTACTGCTGTGAGTTTATTTTTTAAATGCCTTCAGAGTGTCAAACATTCCCAGCAGTGATTTCAAACTGAAGCAACAATCACAGTAATTAGGATAAATAGAGCAAATCTTCAGTGAGTTGATTGGGGGTGTTGTTGCACCACTCAGAATCAGTTGTCTGATGGCATGAAGCTATTTTCTTCATCCTCTTATAAATACAACATCCTTCCCACTAATCCCTGCTCTATGTGACAGTGGTCTCTAATGCATGCAATTATCCTGATTTTTCTTTATTCTGGCTTTCTCTGAACCTACATATGTTATTTTCCTCTACAGGGCCTCAGCATCACTGACTTAAAACTTTTGCTGATTAGTTGTGGTTTTCCCAAATCGTTAACTTTTTCTGTTTGTTTTACTTTCTCTTGGTGTTTTTACTCACACTGCTGAATTTTGTAAGCCGTTTAGCTAAGCACTGTCAAATGTATGATATTCCATCATTTATTCCATATTTTTTGTTGTAATATCCTATATTTGTTCAAGTCACCTTCTGTTCTTAACAGGTCAGTTCAGAAAGGTTATTCTTGGTAATATTTCCCTTACCTTCTGTACAAAGATGTGAGCTTGTTAGAAAAATCAATAGATCCCAGAATTGAATGAAGCTAACAATGTAATGAAGCACAAGCTGCATCAACTTGCCTCATAAACTGATTGTGAGTCAGCTGGGATCATTTTCAAACTACTACAAAACCTGTTAGGATAACTTGATCTTTGATGATGTTGCAGAATGGACGGCTGGGTGGAAATCTAACAGCTCACTCCATGCAGTGTAACCGATCTTGTGGATGGACACTTAAAAAACAGCGTCAGACACAACAGTCTGTAAACAGCCTGGTAACAGCCAGGCCCTGGTTTCTCTTCGTTCAGGAGGTCTGGACCCCCTGCTGTTGGGAAACGACGGCTTCCCGGAGGCGTGGAATGTGTTGATGTTTTAAACGATTAAATCTGAGTTTACCCCATCACTAATGTTTGGTTGTGACATACAGGTAATGTGTCAGCTCAACCGTGAATGAAGCTACGCTACGAGGCTTACCGGAACGTAACAGAGCCAACTGACAAAGTCATTTAATTGATCTTGGTAATGATGAGTATGGAGACGTACCTGCACCATTGGGCAGTTTCTCGTTCTTCAGGCCTCTGTGGACTCTTTCCTCCAGCTCTGACCATGATGATTTCAGCCTGTTTACGGTTCACTCTGATGTGTTAAATATTCATTTTTACTGACGGACATGAACCAAGGAGTAAACAGATAAAAAAATGCATCATAAAGAGGAAAGATACCATTCACAAGTCGCAGGACCAGACAAACTATGAAAAAAATCACCTTATAGTCTGGAAAATACGGTAATCAAAAATAAATTCTGATCTAATTTTGCTCCTAAAAGGGTTAAAAGACCACAGAGTTACTTTTTCAGAAGCACACCAGCTAATAAAAATCCTCCCATTCTTTATTGTAAAAATAAAACAATTTGTACTGTTATTCTGGGTGCTCGCCAGTAGGACTGTCCACAAATTATTGCTTGGACTGATGATGCTGAAGCTCTTTCTGCATGAAAAGCCTGGAGGCGCCCCTGGTAAGCCTGGTGTGAATCTGTGAACTGCTGAACATCAGGGTGAGCTGAACTCACTTCAAGTTTATTCTGGAAGAGCAGCAGAGTTCAGTTTGACGTTTTCAGAAATGTGACCTCCACATAACACTGACCTGAGTGTTGGCTTCATTTTCACCATGAGGTGAGCTTCTACAGCTTCAAATAAAATTCTCTGAAAGATTGTGCAATGGGTGTGAAAAGAAAACAAAAAACCTGCCTGGGGGTCTGATGAAATCGAAAGAGCATTACAGAGAATCATTCTGATCCATCAACCCTTGGGTTATGGACCCAGCATGTTTCCACTCCACCACTCTACTCATGTTTTCCTAAGTGAGCCCAGAAGCTATAATTCATAAACAACGGTCAATGGAAGAAGATCTAGTAAATAAATCTAGCAATCCCACGTCCAACACAAGATCCTTAGGCTGCAGTTTGGAAACCCAGTGAGGCCACTGAGGCATAATTAGAAGATGGAATTTGGATGCTGAACAGGGAAGTTCTGAAATCTTGGACTGAAAGTCACAACCGACTGAAAGCAGGGAGCGAGTGGTCGAGTTATCTAGAAACAGTCCAAGTAGTGGAGTACTTCTTCCAAAACGTTCCAAAAAGAAGATACACTGAACACCAGACATATAAGAGTGAGTTAGAAAGGTACAGGCAGTTTCTGTACCATCAGCAAATAGGAAAGGTTTCTGGCATTTAGCACCCGAGGAGAAAGTCACATGATCTGATGAAGTGAAGTCACATGACCACTGAGATTTAGACTTTGTGTTCTGCCAGAGAGAAAGGTGTTCTCAGCAGCTTTAGGCGATGCACCTTCCTGTGTTTATGAGGCAGAAAGAGATGATTTACCCTTAAGGCAATCAGGAAGTGTCTGCAAAGCAGTACTGGAAGTTGGGAAGAAGTGATGCCTCAGCCCTTCTCCATCTATTTAGAGAGTTTTTACACTTTCACATAGACGGCCGATGAGACTTTGCTTTCAAAATACTCATCTTCTACATCCAGAGACCTTACTGTTTGAAACACCACCATCACTGTGCTCAGTAAATAAGTAAAAAAAAATGCTCATTACTCAGTACACTGAAAACATTATGAAAGACATCGTCAGAGAGAATAATAGTAGATGGTAGGGTGAATACATGGAAAGCAAGCTGAGTCCCAGTGGTGGCAATGATCACATCACTGTTGAAGGCATTTTTGGATGAGGTTGGGGATGGATTGACATTCCAGAAGATCAACTGAATTCACAGTAGCTTCCACATTCTTACACTGACTTGTCACCATATTTCATATTCTGTTCCACACAGAATCCTCGATTCATTCAGGATAGAGGAAACATTCTGTTCAGCGTTGCCTCAATTAGCAAAACATGTTGTGACCAGCACTATAGTTCTGGTGTTAGAAGATGCTTTCTCTATGTAGAAATAATCAGTAGACCTGCTACTGCAATAGATGCAAGTCCAACAAATGTGGGAACTGGAAAAGAGGTTGGAAGCTAAAATTCCAAGATTGGTTTTATTCTATCTGGCTCTACAGTTACTTCTCCATTGACCATTAAATTGTGTAAACTGGAATTTCGAAAATAAATCCACTGAAAGGAAACAAACAAACAAAAAAAATTGTTAGAAAGTTTTTGCGCCAGGATTAGCTAGTTTGTTAGGAGTATTGAAATGTGCTGTATACAACCAGCTTGTATCCAGCATCAGATTATTTGTATGAACCTCCTTGGAATTTGCCATATTGCTCCAACCAGAGGTCTCAGAGCATCGCACAGTTCATCAAAAGGTAAGTTTGTCATTCAAAAGTGTTGATTTTAATAAAATTTTTTTATTAATTGAAACTCCACTATTGAACAATTGTGTGTTTTTTTTTTTTTTTTTTTTTTTTTTCTGGCATTAGCAGGATATCAACAAAGTTTTGCACAAATTTGTAATGGAAACGCAGCTTTAGAGAAGCTTTACGTCAGGAAGCTGGAGTTTTACCAGACCCATTCTAACTAATTCTGAGCTTTTAGAATAATCAGGAGACGAAAGTCAAGTTTGTTGGCCAATAGAAGCTGCAGATGAGACCGGTTGGAGAAGGAGTTTTAATGGTTTACTTTTTGCTCTTAGCAACAGCAGCTTCCAAGTTTCCTTTCGTCAAGGCACAATTATTTCTTGACAGTCATTTTTTGCTCTACGTATATCAATAGGTGTACTGTTTTTTTCTCAGAGATAATTTGGAGTCTTTCCTCTCCACTGTCACCACATGCATGCTTGGTGAGGGATTGCTGTGAAGTCAACAACTCGTAACACTCATTTGTCTACTGTTGCTGCCAGTCAATGACTTGACGCTCTGCTGGGTTTCAAAGCACAGAAAAAAACTCTTGAAACTAATTTGAATAATACGCTGAACTAGGACTAACTAACTAGGAACTCGTGTGTGATTGAATTAAAAGGACTTTTTGTAATATTTGTTGGTAAGCTGTGCTATGTAATTAAACTGTTTTTTTTTTGTTTGTTTTATTTTTGCTCTAAGATGATAATTATATCCTCTGATTTCAATTACATTTAACTCAGTTGACATTTATCCTAGCATTTATTCTGTTAGATACACATTTTTCATTTAAATATATTTCACGTCTGGCACACATCTTTTTTTACCTTGTTTTAGCTCAACTCTATTGTCGTGTTTTTAGGGGACAAAAAGCTTTCAAGCAATAGTTTCTTGCAGACCTTGCAAATTCAGGTTATAGATTAAAAGCCGCAGCCCGGCTTGGTCAGAATAATCTTTCACTTTAGCTTCTCCTTGCCTCTCGCTTTTATCCCTCAGTTGTTTTCACTCTTCATCCCTCTAGCATTTTCTTTCTGTCACTTTCATTTCTCTCTCCAACCTCTCCAGCCTCCCGCTGTCCTTGTTATGACATTTAATACTCCCATAAGAGCCTCATCCTCCTCACCTCTCCATCTCTGTCAATATTCATCTGATCTCTGCAGCCCGACCCAGTAGACATTTATCTCCCGTCATACTTGATTCTCCCTCATTAGCTGCCATTCCTCTCTCAACCTAAACCGGCCTGCGTGATCTGGCTCTGTTCCCAAAGAACAAACATATTAAAGTCAAGTGTCAAAACACGTTTTGGAAAACTGATGAGCCAACGGAAACCTGAAGAAAATAAACCTGAGTACAGGACAGGAAGGGAACCGCAGGCTTTTTTCCCCTCCAGATTTTGACTCCAGCCCTGAAGTCTGATTGAACCTTTTGCTGAACTGAAGCAGAAAATACATCATTGTCTTCATCTAATGGGCTGTTCAAACGTTTTGAAACGTGGGCCAAAATTGTGAGTGCAAAAATATTTGCGGGCCAAAAAAACTCCACAAATATAAAAAAAATAAAATAAAATCACCAAATATTTATCAACCTGAATTAAGTGTAAACGATTTTAATTAAATCGAGCAATCAGATTTGTCTTGTAGGAATGAAAGCATAGATCCAAAACGAATGGCTTTTGTACATTTTGAAATGGAAGAGATCCTGTTTGGTGATTATTTTGGTGCTCAATTGAAGAAAACTGAAAATTATTTTATCTGTTCGCAGCAATAAAAAAAAAAAACAGGGTTTATGTCTGTCTTCATCTGAAAACACTTGATCTAGCCAAGTTTTGATACAATTAAAAGCAGATTTATCTGCACCGTGACGGACTTTTGAGTACAAGTCAATGAGCAGGTGTGGGCCTAGTTGCCACAGCAACTGAAGGAGAAGATTATCACTTTGTGTTACATTTAACATATTTATGAGTAGATTTTAATTGAAAAGACAACATTTTTGTCATATTTTATTAAACTAATTTTTGATTTGTGGTCAAGCTGCTGTTTGGAAACGTATCAAAAATAGTGAAGCTTTCAGGATGAGATGAAATCAGATCAGATAACAGGAGCTCATATTCTGAACTGCAGGTAGAAAGAGGTTTGACTGAACTGACCAAGGCGGAATGGGTTAATTCAGGTTTGACCTTTTCATGTCATCATGTTGACGGCCAACATTCTTCAAGAGCTGAGAGTGAGAAATGGATCCCTCCATGATGAATATCTTCATAAAGTGGAGTCTTACTAGGCCCATTCTAATGCTGGAAACTCCACTAATGAATATTTATTCATTCATTTGAATAAACTGAATAGAAGTAGTACATATATACCAGAGGAAAGAGCAAAAGAAGAAAAAGAATCTAAAATGTTGATTCCTGTTCAGAGTTACTAGATAAGTACAAGTAAATATCCTCTGGTCTAATTCCTTTTCTGTTTTGGAAGAATAGGAGACTAAAAGTAATTGCTAAGGTAGTTTTTCTGGATTCTAAGTTTGTTTTGTTATGATAAATGAGTCTAAGTAAATAAGTAAGCCATGCTCACCCGTTTGCACTCACAAAAACCAGAATTGACCCCAATTTATGTGTGAAGACGATTCACCTCTAAACTCCACATCCACACTTTGGTTGAGACTTAACGGCTGATTCTTCCATTCTCATCCAACAGCACACATCAAACCTGCCAAACGTTAGTAATCGGGATAAATCAGATCGAATTCTCTTAAACTTCAATCATTTTTCTGGTGATCTTCACTCCAGATCATCAGGTTGTGTCTTCAAATCACATAGGGGTCAAGTTTGTATTCTTTAATTCAATTTCCCTTTGCCATTGTCATGAAGGTTTCCATTACTTGGTTTTCAAACACTTAACATGTGGATTGAATGTTAAATGAAACAAGTACAAACAGATTTATTGTTTGTGGGTGTTTTTAGGCTGGTACTGGTGATGTCCTGTTACAAAATAAAACAAACAAATGGATAACATTAGTATATCATGACTGTGTGAGTTAAATTTACATAAATACACATATTTTTCTTTTATATTTTGATGATTTAGCTACATTAGTGGAAATTTGTTGTTTTGGTATAAGTATTGTGTTTTCGCCTGGTGTCTTGGAGGGTTATAGAAGGCTGCCTGTTAGTGCCGTTGCATGACTACTGAACTAGCAAAATAATGGTGCCAAGAAATGTCTGCTCTTTGAAAACACATTCCACTAAAAGTGGAAACATGTAAAGACATCATATTATACATGAAAAAACAAAACGATGCAGCAGGACATTTTTAAAGAGAGACAGAGAAAACCCCTGACCCGTGGTCACCAAACAGAGGCTCTACCATCCTCCTTACAGTTCAACACGTCTCGAGACAACAATATGTCATGGACTCTGCTAAAAATAAAAATGAATGTTTCTCCATGTGTAAAACACTGAGACATATAATGAGAGACAGGCTGCTCCACATAGAGACAGGTGTTTGTCAGGTTATCCATAAGCAGCAGGTTTTACCTCTGACAGCTTTACCTGGATAACTGCTGGCCCTTCGCTTCTGTGCATGTGGGCGTAAGCAGGCAGGTGTGTGTGTGTGCGTGTGTTGTCCTTGCAGTGTGGCAGAAGATTGCATTACCATGTATGGCTGGTCTCTGGCTGACCACCAGAATCCCTGATGCCATCTGACACGAAGACAAATCAGTCATCCATGTAAAGTTATACTGAGCTGCAGTGAAGGAAAAAACATGTTGCTGCATGGCAGCCATTCAAACACTCTATTTGTAGGGAAACCTCCAGAGAAAGGGATAGAAAAGCAAAAACTGACCTCATCTTCCCTCAAAATAACATGGTCCAGGGAGTAGAATTTAGTTTACTGGTGTTTTGGTTAAAATACAAGCAAAATTTTTAAGAATTTACTGCATTTTTTTTTTTTTTTTACAAAGTTAGCAGATTTACAAGACTTTGCAAATACTTAGCCTTTATCATGTATCATACAAATAAACTGGCAAAAAGTTTGAGATGTACCAAAAACAAAGAAAAAACGTGATGTTTTATTGAATCTGAATGTCAAGAATAATTTTAAAGTTGGACTGATTTGTTTGCAGTTGATTTTGAAACGTAAGCATGAGACATATTGTCAGACTGCAGACGCCCAAAGGAGAGTGTAGCAAAACGGATTTGTAGCTAATAAATGTGTTGAGGGAGTCACAGATGAATGTTGTCCAACATGTAGTTCATCTTCATGCCTCAGTGCCTACATGTTGCCTGCGTATTTATTATGAAGTCTTCAATTATTTACAACAATGTTTTCATGGTTGCGTGTGCTTCCAGCCTGACTTTACATCTTTCTGTTTTTGTTTGTTCGCCCATCGGATTTCTGGCTCTTGAGCAGAAACTTTTAGATTGAGGTTATGAGCGATTAAATCCAACGCTTTAATTAATATGTTTACTATCAGTGTTCAGAACCTTCTTATGGTCCTCAGCTAACACCCATATCTGTATGCTTTGCTGCATTTTTAATCAGCTAATATTTTCTTGTCGGATTTAAGTCCCGAACCATGAATATGTATGGACGACGTATCCTCTAGATGCTGGCTGATAGGCATGTACAACTAACAGAGAGATCAGATTCCAAACCTAAACGTCTTGTGGTGATTACCACAGCATCACTGAATCCGACCTGTCAAAGAGCTCATTAGTGTCAGCTGAGCACACAGCAGTAGCAACACTCCTTCTAAGTTTCAAATTGATCTGTAAAGCTGGATTGCCCTAGTCAAACCCATGACTTCAATTTGTTTGAGACCTGATTATCTCTGTTGAAATTTGTTTGATTTTCCGAAATAAATTAGTTTGATAATAAAAAAAAGCAACATTACTGTACATTACTTGCTTATTCACAGAATTTGTACAAGAAAATCAGATTTTTATGAAGCAGTTAAAGTGCTATTCTAGACTTTGTCCAGCAGGGGGGGACCAGAGGTCCTTCTTAAGGAGGTGTTTAAAGTCCGTTTCTGAATCCAAGCAGCCAGATGGAGCCATGACACTTCCTAACGTCGATTTGGCCCGAAGTTTGAGGCAAAATTTTGTAGGATTCCAATCTGTTAGTGGAAGGCTGACTGATAGGAGGGTCATACCTGCTTTCCGTCAAAACAGAAACCTTGATGGACCATCTTGTTCAAGCCAAAATCAGATCACAGATTGAGCCGAGCGCAATTGGACAGGGACAGTGCTTCAGACAACAGAAATGGCTGCTGAATCATTTGCACCCAAAAAGTTTATTTAGACCCACCCAGTGGGGGCCCGCAAACACAAAATTATGTTTATTTAATTAGGTGCTGGGTTTGCAGAACCAGATTTGCTGCAAATACAATGCTGGCCCGACTGGTTTTACATGAACAAGATGTTTCCCGGAGGACAGTGAGGAAACCCTTCGCCTTGCTGAGCCCCCATTTAATCCAGGACGGCTGGGACTCGGTAAGGGTCATGGTCCTAGAGCACAACCCAACCTGGACCATGGGCCAGAGGATAAAAGTGGCCCAGCCTTAATTTGGATAGGCTGGGCACATAATCACTCGTGGGGCTGAACAAACGGTGACTGCTTTGGTTTCGGGGGCTGGGGAGCAGTATGGCCTGTGTGTTGCACCCCTGCCGCCTTTGGCTGCATGTATGTGGATGGTCTTGGACTGTTTTTCGTCTTTTTTCTTTAACATTTCTATTACAACACATTAATATATTATTGCCTCCAATTGGAATCTTTTTTCATCTTTCAAACTGTGGCTTTTGTAAAAACGTGTGCAAAAGTTTTACACATTCACATGGCTTTAGTTGGTCTGACAAATTATGCATTCTGTGATCCTTCATGCAGCGCAGTTATAAAGTGAGTGAATCAGGAAAATCTGCTAAATCCAGTCTGTTAGTGTGAAATCAAAAGTCTGTGAAGACTCTGAAAGCTGTGTAGCGTCTCCCATCTTTAGGGCCATGGGTGTTGAGTCAGAGAAATGGGAACCATTACACATTTTAAAAGTTTTTTGATGACTGTGACAGCTGTTTTTATTTCTTGGCTAAAAATAGTAGCTCCAGTCCTAATGGAGCCTTAAACGCACGGTTGATAAGCTAATGAGCGTTATAATGCGAGCTGATTATCTTGCTTTTTTTCCCCCAATGATGGCTGTTCCTAATAGGGATTTAATGGGTTAATGATCTCAGCAAACTCCCCTTTCTTTGACTCTTCAACAAGGAGGCTTTTACATATGAGAACATAAAAGCTGACGGTTCTACAATGCTGTATTTTCAAAATGTCCCTATTTGTATATCTTTTGCTACTAATACTCCTGAAGGATGTGAAAAACAGGCCTGACAGTCAGGATCAAGTCATTCAATTTGATGAAACTAATGATAAAATGTCTTCATTGATGCGTAATGACAGCTAATAGTGTCCCTATATCGTCAGGTCTTATGGTACTAAGCCGCACAGAAAGGATGAATAACTTAGTGTTTCCATTTTATACCTTATCCAAGTCTGAGCAATGTTCATTTTAAAAGATGTCCAGGTTTTCTTTCTGACATCTGTTTTATTTCCTTGTCACGACGCTTGTATTGGTCAAAAATAAAAACTCACAAGCTAGCAAATTGGATAAAAAAAAAACAACAAAAAAACAAACAACATATCTGGAAAGTTTCCTTCCGAAAGGAAAAAGGCCCAGTAAGGAGACAAGTGAGCCTTTGACTCCCAAATGTTTTCTGTGGACAATATCAAAATACAAAGCATCAAAAATCACCTAATTACACTGAAATCTGACTACATTCAGTGGTAGTTAGACCAAGAAGCATTGAACTGGATGTGTTTGTTTTTTTTTTTTTCATGATTTTAATATTTTATTGTTTAAACTAAACAATGAAACTGTACTGCATTTTTCCTCAGACAATACCCTAACACACACACACACACACACACACACACCCGCGCACACGCACACGTGCACACACACACACACACACACACAAAATAAAGAAAGCAAAAAGCAGCAGCAATGGGTTTTGAAAAGTGGTCCCGAAACAAAAAGGCAGCGTTTCTGTGATAAGTGGTAGGTTTCATCACCTACCCACAGATATGGAAACAAAAAGAATTTGGCTAAAATTCTAAACTTGAAGAGAGAACCCAAAATGCTTTATGTGTGGTCATTTCATTGTGTGGATAAAAAAAAACCCAGCGGATGAAAACCTGCATTCATGTTGTGATAGCTGGTGTTCCCACATATTTTATAGCCTAAACGCTCTGACGAAAGCCGATTAGCGAGTTGCTAACATGTCAACAAATGGAGGTTCCGGTTTTTAAATCACACAAAGGGTCATGGGGGCTATGGTGAAAATTTTAGTATGAATTTTAAAACTAAATTTTTTTCTTATAAATAACCCAAATTAATACAGTTAATTTTAACTGGAAGTTTACAAATGACACCTGATAGTTAAAACCGTCCATCGGCGTCTGTTCAGCTCAACGGTTCTTGTGAAGGGGATTTAGGACAACACAGTGGACATTTTGTGAACACAGAAAACAGTGATGGACTCCAGAAGGAATCCTGGAGCTGTGCTCAGGCTGCGGCTGCTTGAATCCTGAGCTGCTTATCAGTCTGAACTCGTATCCACGGCCCGTTGTGTCACCTTGGCGCAGTGACCTGACGTGACAAGGAAGAGATTTGCTTATTAACGAGGCAAGACGCACAGCGAGGTGAGCGAGACGGAGAGCTCCTTCACCCCCAGAAGTGCCCTGTACCCCTGCTTCACTTCCACACATGGATCCGCCTTAAATGGGAAATGTTGTCTCTCCTGGACACCAGTGGCTCACAGAAGAACATCCTGATTTTAGGATAGTGAACGGGGCAGATTCTATGTCAGTTTACTGTGGTCATTTCAATCAGTACATGGATTTAACCCTTCAAACGCCAACATTAATACACTACACAGCAGGGTTACATTTTTAAAGCTTTAGAGGAGCTTTAACTCTGACATACAATATGAAATACAATTAGTTTCTTTAAAACGTCCTGTTAGATCATGAAATGCAGAATACAACTTAACAGGATCCAAATACTTCCAAGTTTTGCTAACTGATGATGTCATCTAATTAAATCTGCATATAATTGCCTTAGAAGACAGATTGTTGTGTTTTGGGTTTTTTTTCTTGCTTTGTCGTCTAATAACCACAACAATTTCCACAGATAGAGGAGACCAAAATAAAACCTAAACACATTATATCATCTGTCAACTTTCAAGTCATTTTACAAGATTCTTCCTTGAAAACCAGTATGGAGCTGAAAATTTCAGTCCAAAGTAACCAGAAATGTTGAAAGGGTTGGTTCTTGTCTAAAGATGTCGTGTGCTGGGATCAGAGTCGGACCAGAGTGCAGACAGGAGAACGGAACGGTCAGGTGAACCATGATTTAATAAACACTTCCAGAAAACTGGAAACCCAGAACATGTGACAGAACACAACAGAGGAGGAACCAGAGGCGAATAATGAGTCCTTAAAGTAGATAAACAGAGGAGAGAGTGGAGGTGGCCAAGGAAGTAAGTAAGGGAACTAACTGCAGCTGGGAGGAGGGAAATGACTGAGACGAAACAAAGATAAAACTAGATAACAACAGAAATAAATATCAAGTCTAACAAAACAAGGGAACAAGACACACCTGTGAATAATCAAGGGGAGACGGGACACAGAGACTCGAAATAAATACACAGAAAAACACGGAACATGACACTAATATGTTTTGGGTTCCACCCATTTCTGTCTATTCACACTGGATTAGTGTTATCACAGCACCTCGAGTTCATAATTTGCAGGAAAATTTTTACTTTACAAATTGCTGGCGTGGTCGATTCACACAGGATTACTGACACAGACAATTTCCATAATTATTTCAAACTACATGCGGTTTTAGGTAAACTAATCCAGTGTGAATAGGGCTTTAGCTGAACTAAAAGGAGAATTTGTGCCATATCAGCTATGTGTGTGTGCGTGCGCGTGTGTGTGTGTGTGTGTGTGTTTTTTTGTAACTTCTATTTTGACTGTTCCTTAACTGAACAAGCTGCCTTACAGGTATCTGGTTATGTAGCTGTTGTCATACTTGCTTGGTTCTGTAAAGCATCAATTTTTTGACTGGCTGGAAATAAACACAAAGTGTCTGCTTTGGTGGTGTTCACGTTCACGAAATGTGTCTAGTAGAAGACTGTGTGCCATCAAAGAGTCAGAAACATCACGTTCTAAAGGTTCACACGTTCTGCTGTAGCTTTGAGGTTCCAGATCAAGGCTTCAGTCTCTTTGGAAGTTTCTCTTTGAATCCAAACCCTGACACCATCTTTCCCTCTTCAGCCCTGTTCAGGCACATGGCTGGGGGAGGTGCAACTCTTTCCAGTGAACTGGAGGGATTTTTTACACTTTGGGCTTTAAAGTGTAAAAGATTAATTTTCCATTTCTATTAACTTATTACTATTTACTATTAACTAACTATTTTTCAGAGACAAAATAGCTATTTTTCACAAAACTTTTACACAGAAACTGAACTGAATTTTAATAGTATTGAGGAAGTTGTTTAGTTTTGCCATGTCTATTAACCTTTTCTAATGTAATAATTAAAATAAGAAAAGTTTGATGGGAACACGGCTAATGACTGATGAAGACAGAGGTTGGTGCAATGCATTGGTCTGTAAGGATTTGGTGAATTTCCATGTAAAATAAAGTTTTTCAAATGTTTTAATATCTACTTTGATCATGTTTATGGCCACTTGCTGCTGTGGCACCGGAATCATTTATTTCTTGAAAACTGGAGGTCTTCTGTGTTATAGAATAGACTTCATATTAACCTTGTACCAACATTGTTACGGCAAAAAGGTTCCACTCAATCAAAACAGACAAATGATGTGACAGACAGAAGGTAGGGAGCAGTTGAGAGAATGAAAAGTCAACACTGGAGGAGAGATTAAAATTGAAAGCATGGCTGACTTTGTTGCTGCGCCGAACAAGTTTGCCAAATTTGATGGAACGTATGGTGTTGAAAAGGAACACACCATTACATTGAGTGTTTTCACCGATCAATCATCCATGATGCCTCTGAACTGAAAACAAGCTGGATTTTTATCTTCAGACAAATAGAAAGCAGGAAGAGTTCATCAATGACTGAAGACATTTTTTACATACAGAGGGAGGATTTCTGCTCTTTTATCTCTATGTTAGACATCATGTGAGGCAGCTGAGAAATACAGACGTTTTTTATGTGTAATGTGTTAATGTCAGTTCCAATGAGTTTGGGTTTTGTCCAACTCACAATTAAAGGCAATTTTCAGTTCCTTCATAATATTTCTGGGGTTTTATGTTGACTGTAAGAAATGTTTTTTTCTTTTTTAATTTATATTATTTTACCCACGCTGTTTGAACCTTGACAGTGAGAGGTCCAACATGTTATGCATATTGGTGTTTTCACTCTTTTTAGGAAAATGACCAACATTAAGATAACAAGGCCAGTAGAAGGCCATAGATTCAGTTTTTGATCAGGACTTTTGTTACTGTGAGGCTCAGCCTGCCTAGGATGTACTAAGAAGGAAGTTAGATTCAGTTCTTCTTCAGATGTTTTTGTATCATCTCCTGCAGAGGTTCTTGGGTAAAACAAGTTTCCCAAAGGGTTTGGTTTGTTTGTATCCTAATAAACAGTGGCTACATGTTCTACGCTTTTACTTCAGACCTTCGGCTACAGAGAAACAATTGCTTCCTGCAGGTGTGCACTATGTTGAAGATTTAAATTTTACCCATGATGCTTGTTGTCCTCCAGTTTGATGCTCTGGAGCTTTCTGGAAATGGGTTGTTTGTACGCATGGAGCTGATGTCACATCAGCATGAGCGAAATGTGGCTTATCTGCTTCTGCTTTGAGTGACTGTGACAGCAAGAAGACAAACTTGTATTTCAAAAGCAATACCATGAACATTGTTGTGTTCCACGGTGCACAGCGTCTTCCAAATATAACAGGTGTTTAAGTTTTCATGGATTTCCAAATGATTCTGAATTAAGAAGACGGTGGCTTGTAAATATTTGTCGCAACAAATCCAAGCTAAAGCTGCACAGCAAAGTTTGCAGCCTTTCACTTCCCTCCTGGACATGGCAATAAATGAAAACGAGAAAATAAAAGATGAAATAAACAAACCAGATTGAAGAACTGAAAGTCCAATCTACCGCTGGATTACAAAGGTTCTACAGGGTCTGATGATGACATCCAGTTCTACACAAGGTCAGCTTGTACTCTGCAAATTGGTTTCTATTTTAAATTTGGCTTACTCGCCCTACCTCTGGATTCTTACTTGAATAAAGAACAATTATGTTCTTTATTCAGTTTATTGTCAAAAATACAATAAACTATCTTACATTTCATGTTAAAGTCAAACTTGTTAGGTAATAAACTTCATTGATCAGAAATCAATCTTTGTATTTGCTGAACCCGCTGTCCTATTTCACGTGAAAATAAAATGTAATGTTGCTGAAAGCATTTTGCATTTTTCTAACATAAAATACAACAACTAATAGAATCTACTGCTGTAGTTTTAACTTGAGAAATATTAATTTACTGGGGATTGGAACTCGTCCTTTCAAAATATTTCTATTCTTGAATGAGTAAGTTCTGGTTACTCTACAATGTTACCTACAGATTTGCAAGTTATTGTCACTTCATGATGTTTTGAGGGCTCCTTGAACCTTCAGTCCACAAAATGATTGGCTCATGGAGAGCCAGAGCTGTTGAGGGAAGCGGTGAAGCAGTAACTGCTGTCAGAGCAGCACACAGTTTGTATCTGCAGCTTCCTCAAGTACACATTGTTTATGCCATAAGAACGTTGTACTACAAATTATACAAGAATCTGTTATCTCCAGAAGATGTTCAGAAAGTGCTGCTTGCATATTATTTTCAGTCACAAATTTCTGATAATTATTGAGTCGGTTTGTAATATATTTCATTAAACTGAGATAAAGATGGGCTGCACAGTGGGGCAGTTGGTAGAGCTGTTGCCTTGCAGCAAGAAGGTCCTGGGTTCGATTCCCGGCCCGGGGTCTTTCTGCATGGAGTTTGTATGTTCTCCCTGTGCATGGTGGGTTCTCTCCGGGTTCTCCGGCTTCCTCCCACAGTCCAAAAACATGACTGTCAGGTTAACTGGTCTCTCTAAATTCTCCCTAGGTGTGAGTGTGTGTGTGAATGGTTGTGTGTCCTGTATGTCTCTGTGTTGCCCTGCGACAGACTGATGACCTGTCCAGGGTGACCCCGACTCTCGCCCGGAACGTTAGCTGGGGATAGGCACCAGCAACCCTCCTGACCCCATTAGGGACAAAGAGTGTATAGACAATTGTTGGATGGATGGATGGATGAGATAAAGATTAAATAAGTGCAAATGAGCAGGAAGAATTGAACAAACAGAAAAGTAGTGGTAAGCTAATTATTCTGTTCTTGGTTATGTATGCACATGTTTACTTTTGTCTTACTGGTTACTTTTCTTTTGTTTTTAAAAACCTGTTTGAAATAAATAAGTAAATAAATATGGGTCTTTAGATATTTTTAAAGTATTTCTGCTTTTACTTTTTCTTTCTTTAGAAAAAGAGAAAATTTGACGAGCTATTCCTGTTCCAGATGCTTAAGGAAAGAGAACTGGCTTCATATTCCGCCTTCTACAGTAAGCTGCATTATTTGTTCATGGAGCAATTATTTGTACACTCTTTTGGGTTCTCTGTATCTAAATTGATACAGAGAACATCCGAGTTCAGCTCCTTGTACAGTATAGTAGATTGTACTGAGCTCAAATGTCAAACTCCTGCTTCTTCTCTCCTCCAAAGTGAGATGTTCTCCAAATCCAAATCTCACTGCACAATGAAAGCTCTGATGGAAATGGCTCCCCATGCTGCAGTGACCTTTGTTTCTGTTCTTCTTCCTGTTATTCATCCATCAAATGAAATCAGCAACCAGATGAAAAGTTAGAGAAACAACAACTAAAACGTGTTGGACAGTGAGCTTTGAGTACCAGGGTTGGGAAACACTGACCTAAGAGATCTTTTATTGATATTTATTTTCTCAGATGTGTTTAATTTTTTAAGAAGGAATGAGTTATTACAGAAGCAGTCAAAAGTTTTTGTATTTCTATTGTTATGTACTGATTGCATGTTATCAAATTTCATAAATAAATGTGAGTCTAAATAAGCATTTCTTAGTACACTTGCTTATAAACTTGGTAACAAAGCTAAAGCAAAACTACATTAAGGCAGTTCTGACAATAGTGCAACTTGAGATTTGTTCATTACCTGCACGGTAAACAATCTTCCTCCTACCCAGTTTTTCAAAGGTAAATAATCAGGAACAGCATTATTACTATTCTGTACCAGTAGAGACATCTGCGGATAACTGCTTGTCTTGTTTATACCTCTGCTCTACACTTTTCACTCTTTCTCAAAATGACATTTTTTTCAGCCTAATATTAAATGATAGAGACAACCAATCTCTCCACAACTTCAAAATGGGTTCATTCTCATATTGCGCTTATCTAAGGATATTATTTTCTATTTCTTTACACTCATCTAGTTTGGATATTATATGTGTAGCAGGGGCGTCTACAGCTGAATGGCTGTTCATACCGCACTGTGCATACCTTGTGATATTAATTTAAGTAAAAAAAAAGGAAAAGAATAGTTTTTGGATTTTTTATTATCTAACCCTCTCTACTATTAAAATTGTGGAGAAAAAAAGATCTTTAGTGTCAAGACATCTTGTACAGAGCACACACCTGTGTGGGTCTGTGGGGGTGGACATTCCAGAGCCTAAAGGTTATTGGTCAGTTTAGTTTATCTGGCGGTTTGATGCTTATACTGTAAGCTAGAAATGAATGAGTGGAGTTTGATCCCTCCTGTAGTTCTAAGAGTGGCCGTATGGATCCCACCTGAGCTTTTTACCGTGTGCTTGATTCTTTATGAGCTTTTTTGTGGTTTTGCGAAATGAAGAAATGATAGGTCCTTCGGTTGGCCAACTGTGACATCTGCTGCACTCTTCCTGAGCGTTGTGATCAGATAGTAGGTTAAATAATTAAATCTAGTTAAAACATTTGCCAAATGAGTAGAAATTAAGCAAACATTGTTGCTTCACCTTCTCCTCTGGAAGTCTCAGACACACCACCAGAACCTGGGAATCTCCACCCTCCTCCTCCTGTGGATAACACAGGTAGGCTTTGCTTTCATGTCTTTGTTATTTAGCATAATTTTAAAATAAATTGACTTAGGTTTGTGCTGGTTTTGTGTGACAGGCACATGACGAGCGTTGGAGATGTGGCTGTGTTCTTGCGGGTCTGGTGCAGTGGTAGTTTTGTGCGTACCCTCCGATAATGACCTGATGTGTAGGACACTCAAAGGGGGGGCTGCTGGGTTAAATGGGAGAATAAAGATATTAATCTGAAAGCTAATTAGCTAATCAATCATGTACTGGTGGGAAAACGGGAAGGCGGCTTAATGACAGGGCACCACCCTGAATGTGTGTGTTTGGCTCCCATAGGAGCAAATAGTTTAGAAAGATCTAATTATGCAGGCTGCAGCTAAATAAATGGCTCTGGAAAATGCTACCTCCCAGAATCCACTAAGCTGAAAGGTCTTTAATGGGAAATTCTATTAGTTGAGTCACAGTTTGGGTCAATAGTTTACATACTCTCATATGAATGAAAGTCAAAATGTATTAACAGAATTAGGCCTCAGTCTGCCTCAGACATAATGACATCCTGACATTCAGTCTCTTACTTTGGAGACACCATGACACTTTATGAGCATTATTGTTGGAGTAATTTATCTTGTTTTATTTCCACTAGGAGGCATATTTTATTTTGTGTGTGTAATATGTTGGAAGGAGCATGGCGTTACTTAAGGTTAAGTATGATTCTGTTCAGAATTACACTTCTGAACAGAAGTTAAGGAGTGAACTTCACAGTAGTTTTCTACTGACTTCTTCAGTAGAAAACAGGTTTTTCACTGTACTTGGCTTTGAGTTCTGTTTGATTCATTTGGTTCTCAATGGAAATGGCAAGACAGCAGACATTGTGAAGGAAGTGAATGACTTTATAATCACAAGTCAAAATGAAAATCAGCAAAGCTATTCTTGACTGAGCGTGCATAAAACCAAAACCTACCAGGAACAACAGCAACCTGTAGCCTAAAATATAAGATTTTCTCTGCTACATTTATATTACAGTTTTTTCTAGACTTTTGTCTTCCATCTGTCCTGTGAACTTCAGTCTGCAGGTCTGTTGTGAACTGAAGGTCATGTCAGAACTTAATTGGCAAATGTGTTTCCATATCATTAACTCCTTCCGAAAATCCAAAAACAAAATCAAGCAAATAAAAAAAAAAAACAAACAAAAAAAAAACATTTTTCCAAAATTGAGGAAGTTATTTCAAATTCTGCCTTTTTCCATCAATCTTTTCTAATGCAATACTTTGAAATTTGCATAAAAATGTTGAAACTACTGACTACTGTTGCAGAAAGCCCAGTAGGCAGATTGTCGGAAGTTACATAGATGATGCAGCAAACATTTGAAGATGGTGCTTTGGTCAAGAGAATGTTAACCTGATCTTCATTCAACATGTTATGTGTGGAGGAAACACAGCTGAACAGATCGTCTTCATGGTGAAACATGGAGGTGGAAACATCATTTTGTGGGGATGCTATCTTTAGCGAAGACAGGCAGAACCTCAGAAACTGCAGCTAAGAGGAGGAGCTGTGTTCACCCAAATGTTTTGTACACCTGAATGGTTGCCATGAGAGATGAAAGAATTCCTCAAACATGCATGAAAGAACCAAAGCAACCCTCCAGGTGTGTTTTTGATGAGGCACTAACATTATAATAATATAATGTAAAGCTTTTACAGTTGATTTGACATGATACTGCAGCTTTAAGCCTGGTTCTGTTTTGGGGTTGTGATCAGTCTTAACTTAAAATTCTTAGCAGCAAATGTTTCGCCTGATGGGATTTAAAAGCAGCTTGCTGTTAAATTGCTAGCATGTTTTTTTTTGCTTTCCGTTTTCTGTGTAAAGCATTGATTGATGAGGACTGCTGTGTATTCACCACCTGACGAAATGCATCAGAGCAGGACGAGTGTTTTATGTTTTTCAGTTTATTTTCTTTTTTAATAGAAAGTTTATTGTGACAAAGAGCAAGGGACATTTTTTTTTCCTTTGTGTCTGAGCACCACCCATAGAGGAAGACACAAAGCACCGTCCTTCGGCATCTGTCAGAAACATTGTGATTTCCACTGATAAATACGGTGTGAAGCAGGGACCTCTCGCTGTTCTTGGCGTGACTTTAGGAAGGACGCTGCTGCATGGTTCTGACTCACTCTATGGCTCTGGTTCCAATAACTGCTGCTTCCACTGTTACAAGTCATTGCAGATTTGATCTTCTATCTCCCGAATCTCACATGAATTGTGCTTCACGTTACAAGCCTGCACAAAGTTCTTGCCCCACTTACATTTTTTCTGTTATTTTCATTTATATGTTTCATATCAAACGGAATTGACAATAAAATAAAAAAAAAAGAAGTTTTCAAATAAGAAATTAATTTAGCAGGGTAACCAAAATGATTCAAAGCAAAGTCATACAACGACAACAAGAAAATCTCATTGACAACTTTATAACTTGTTTTGTTTCCATCAACGTTTTTATGCATATTTTGAAGTATCTCATTAGAAAAGGTTTATGAAAATTCTAAATAACTTCCTCATTCCAGCAAAATCATTGTTCTCTGGCTTTAGATGTTCTTCTGAGAAACAGTTAATCCGCTACATTTAATTCAGTTCTGACATGGCCGACATTTACCTCACATCACTGATCAGCTGTTTGTTTCCTGTCCTTTCCTTTTGAGTCTCTGGACAGCCTGTAACATCACCAATGCTAGTTGACATGACAGGACAACTACAACTGACCAGTTAGTGAACATTTCTGAAAACCTCATGCTAGTTAGCAACCTCTACTTCCTGTTTACTTCAGCCAATCGCAGCGACATCATCTGACCAAATAACGATTTCCATAGCCTGCTGGATTTACCCCAAACAAGTGTTTGGAAATAGTTTTGTCATTCTCAAAATACGCACAATAATTGTAAGAAAACAGCTAATGATTGTTCAATGCCAGTGGTTCTCTTCCAGCTTCCCCAGATTTAAGTCCAGACTTCGTCAGCCTGGTGTTTTCCTTTAATTGTTTGTGTTATGCTACGTCTACACACACCTTCTGAATACATTCTCGTTTGTCTCGTTTGTCCTCAGAATATTTTCTGAAATGTCTTGGAGATCATCAGGCTGTGTGTTGGTAGATATCAGACCAGACTTTGTGCTCTCTTTAATCAGAGTGTGCTTTTCTTTTTTCTGCTCAGATCTCTCCTCTGGATGTTTCTCATCTGTTTTGAATGTCCTCAGATTAACCCGTCAAGTGGCTCTTTGAAATATTTTCGCCTACTACCTGCTGTCAATCATGTCCGATGTAAAGTGGTTTCTTTTTTCTCTGTCTGACAATATTCCTGGGTGTGAATCAAAAGTTGACTTGAGTCATGTTTTTAGGTTATTCACAGTTCATTGGGATTCATTCATGTGTGTAAAGACACTCAAACACTAGTGGTGTAAGGTCGTGAAGAAGCAAAGAGATTGGGAAACTTTTCCATGTTGTTAAACGTTTACAAGTCAGCAAAAAAATGACCCAAGCTTACTACCTTCTGCTGTTTGTTTCCAGGTGAATACACACACATCCAGTAATACCTGTCAGCACGAAAACCCAGGAACGTTTAATGGAAACAAGCTGCAGTTATTAAAAATGCAGGTTTCCAAGCAACTGAACATGTTCAGAGAGCATTTGAAGCCAGGTGGAGTCGGACTGACCTGAAGCAGAACCCAGCAGCCTGGCAGGTTCCTGCAGTCAGGTGAAGCAGAGGCTGAAAGCCTTTCTTTCACGGCGGCTAATTTATTCAGAAAATGTATTGAAGGAGAAAAACCGATAAATAATTCATTTGTCATTTACAGAGAAACAACTCTTCAGAAGAAAAATCATTGGTTGACATTACAGCTTTCTCCTTGCCGAGTCGCTGGATCTGCTCCCTCCACATTAATCAGCCAACTCCTTCACATCTCATCACATTTGGTCCAGCCAACTTCTGCCCTTGAATATTACTGCAAGCATTTACTTTATTAACCTTCATTGTGGCCTTGTTAGGCTTTTCTGCAAAATCAATGCCCACCTCACAGATAAGGTCAAGGTTCAGTTTCTCAATGGTGGGGCTAATTAAGAATCTACATCATGTTTAGAGGCTAAGATCAGTATTTAATTATTAGGGATATGGTATTTTTACATTTTTACAATAAAAAACAAACATAGGAATTATTCAGTAGCTGTAGAGACTAATGTTCTGTCCTTAGATGTGATTATAAGACTTCAATTGCCTGAACGTTTACAGACATTTCAGTTTTTAATAACTCTGAGATGAGCTGGATTTTCAGCCGTATCAAAGTACATGCATTTCACACAACTATAACGGAAACATTATTTTTTTGTTCCAGTTTGATTCCGCATCGAGAATAAACCTGGTGGTGTAATTAACAAGTCTAGTGATCAACAGCCGGCTGGTGAAAACCACATAGAAGACAACAGGAAGTACTCTTGTTTGTTTGTTTTGTTTTTGTTTCTGACAGTGTCATCTGGTTCCACCAGAGCTCTCACAGTATCACAGTTTATGAAAAGTTATGTGTTGAATCCATAACTCTAATGTAAAATGGCCAACTACAATTTCCCCAAACAGCCACATAGTCACTCCCAAGTAGGCGGGGCTTGTCGCTCCAACGCCTGAATCAGATGACGAGCACTAGGGCCATGGCTGAATTGTGACATAAAAACCTAAATGACTCTCCAAGCAGCAATTAATGTCAGCATGAGATCATTAGAACAGCAGTGAACAGACTTGCAGGTGATGGCTGCCAGGAAAATCAACTTCCCTCCAACTGGCTCCTGTCTGCTCGTTCACAGAAACAGTGGAAGTGGTCGGACCTCCACCAGCAGCAGAGGAGGGATCAGTTAAAGGCCGTACAGCTGTTAAAAACCCAGAGGGCAAGAGCAGCCTATTAGCGCTCAGAAGTCGGACAGCGTTCTGCGGCCAGCTCCATCCATCTGCCAGGCTCCAGAGGACAGAAACACAGCCGACCATTTGGAGGTGATTAAAAAGCAGCAAACTGCTGTTCGGGCGCATGAAGAGAACTCCTCCATCCAGAGCCTCAAAGTCTGCGGCCATTTTAGTTCACTGTGACCACATTGTTTCCAAAAAACAGAACCAATGAAGCTGGTGGTGTAAAAACCAGATCTCAGGACGTTAGACATCCTGGGTGGCTTTGATACTTCATTAGGCTACTGAGTATTGAGAGTCACCATCAGTGTACCAACACAGTGAAAGTCAATAAACATCACCGAACTGCTGGACGGTTACAGACGTTTTCTGTAAGTGTTATTTCTGAATCTCTCTAGCTGTTATGATGCTGTAGGTGAGATTATGATTGACTATTTAAAACAACAACAGGTAAGAGAGGAGGTGAACAGCTTTATCCAACCATTTAAAACAGGAAAAGTATTTCCATCTATCCACTGGAACATTTATTTCTATGTAAAAGGAGCGAAAGAAATAGCGAAAACACACTAAACTTCATTTTAACTACACATTTAAATAATCAAACTTGTTTGGTGAACAAGAAAATGTGAACAAAAAATTGATTTGCTTTGAGTTCAGAAGCTTTTCTTATTAAAAATAAGTGGTCTGTGGGCAGAGGTAGTACCTTGATGTCAATTCTGAGATTTCAGAAGGGCACTTTTTTTGCCCAGTGGAAAAATGACTGGCGCTCTAGCACCACCTACTGTCTATCTGTGCACACCTCTGGACTGTTACAGCTATGATGAAACCAGACTGAAGAGTTGGAGGTGGTGCCGCACAAACACTGACCTTCTGGTAACCCTGTATGTTTAATTCCCCTTCGAGAATGAATCTTTAGACACTTTTGAATCTTTTCACTTATGTGATCCGATGTCTGAGACATCAGGTTAGCTTAGCCTGAATCAACTCGATTGAAACTGGGTTCAGTTGTTTCATTCATTCAGCCGTTTTCTTTTGTCTACTGCATTATTTTGTAAAAAGTTTCAGCAAACTTTGTTTTCTTTTTGTCTTTGTCCACCTGTAGAGACAACCAGTAAGGTCACAGTTTGGCTCCGGTGCTGGATAGAAACAGCAGGGGTCTCCCTGGAGAGCTGACCGTGAGGTCGGGTCAAATAATTATTGTGCAGACATTTCCCTTTCCCCGAACTGAGCAATACGACTGTCACGACGTAGGACCCACATCGGACGGGTGAGGATGGAGGTTCAGTATTCATTGATCTGTCTGTATTTGGGCGTCAGAAAGTTCTTCCTCCGTTTTGCTTTTTAGAAGTCCAAATAATCCATTAAAACACAGACTTTACCCTTCAGAGATAAATGTAGGAGAAATTTGGATAAATAGGAGATAAGATAAAGTTCTGATACTCAGAACTTTCTGGATTCTCTTCTGGAATCTTCTTTAAATATTTAGATTTTCTTTAATGTTCCTTTACCTAAATAACTACTGAAATCTCTGTGTTATTGTTAAGAAGAAAAATTAAAGGAATGTATTATTTTTAACTGTCAGAAAAAGAAAACAGCAATCTATTGAGTTTGTATTCTTTCCTGAAGTGTGTAATTTCAAAACCGGTATAAAAATATGTTTATTGACAAGACTAATTATATTTTTAACCTAATTAAAAATTGTATTAAGTGTTACAGTCAGTGCTTACTGCAGTATGGTTATGCTGGTACCTTCTGTATAAGCTTTAGTGAAAACAATCCTCTTCAGTCCGGTGTGTTCTCTGGTTTTATTGCAGCAGAAGATTCTGCATAAGGATCAACTCTGCTTTGATACTGTAATATATACACAAGTACACAAAACCCTCTGCACTCCACACAGCTCAGTTTAGTCACTGCCGTCCCTGTACCTTTGTTCATGTTTGCCTTTTGTTTGCATTTCTGTATCAAAAAAGTTTTCTTTTGGTCTGATGTGAAATTCTAATCTGAAATGTCACATTCTTAGTTAACTGCCAGCAGAAAATTATTACGCTTCACAGACATAAAGGCTCAAAACCAAATGAATATTTTTAATGAACTTAATGAATGAAGTTACTGAAATAAATAAATTGTAAAATATGTTCCCATGGATACATCTTTGAAAAAAAATTGTTGCCACTCATTTCCAAAGTGAAACTCGTATATTATATACTGCTTTTTGTAGTTCTGAACACTTAATACACGTGGGGTGAAATTATTCATTCCTTTCCTTTTTGTAGTTTTGATTATTTCATCTGAGAGACAATGAAGCCTGACCATTCACTGTTTCTGCCTGACCATCTATTTAACTCAAAACACCTGCAGAGGTTTCCTAAACCTCTGTGGTTACATTTATGTAACATTTCTTGATCTTCAGTTCAAATTTTTTGTTTCTGAAATCCTGGGCAAAATAAACAGATTCAGGTCTCCCCTGCTGCTGTGTGAACGTGAAGCCCTGTCAGCTGCTGATGGCCTCCATGTCTCGCTGCATGGTGCTCTGTTTCATGCAAAGGGGGATTTTTAATACCTCTTTGTTTTGGTTGAGTTTGTGAAAACCTGCCTTGCAGTGGAGTCTGAACCCTCTGAACTTGTCACATGTATCCAAACAAAACAGATTAATGAGCGACTCAGAAGTCCAGTCAAAATTACACATGGAATAAACACAGTGTCCTGCTAATTATGACTCTGCATATATAGGCATGCAATTTATGCATGTCTTTCTGCAGCAGAGTCACATCATAATAACTTTTAAATGATAGATCAGAAAGATGAAAACAGGTTTATTAAGAGAAAAAAAGCTCAACAAAAGAGCAGCGGCAGAGGAAACAATTAGTTGACCCACACACTGGTATTAGGCGCCAATATGGATCATGTGAGGACAATTGTATTATTAACCTGCAGGTGCTTTGGTACCCATCGTTCCAATCTGGGTCATGGTGCAGTGGTTCTGAGTATGCCCTGCCATTATTTTGCCCCATCAGGTTTCAACACGCTCTCTGATTGTCTTGTTTCTTCCTGGTGACAGGACTGACTGGCAGCCAGCATGACAGGGAGCTAAATGTGCAGCTCTGAAGGACCTGGGCTCTTCTGACTGTCTGACTATTGGTGCTAAAATAACACTTTGTTTTATAGCAGAAATATGATCTATAACAACAGAAACATTTTTTATTTTCGAAATGTGGACTGTGGATGCTGACATTAGCATTTAGCAGCATGGTTGGCATTGAGATGCTATCTTAAACTAGCTGCTAAGGCTAGCTGCTTCTTTTATGAATGAGTGAAAATCTTCAGTCAATATTCCACTGATTGAAAAAAACATTACATTAAATAAAGCTGGGAATCAAAATCCCAAATGAATAAGTATGTTCACATCATAAGTCATTAAAAAACAAGTCGCACCATCACCCTCCAAATACTTCCTGCATTCTTCTTCTTCATGGTTTGCAGCAACAGCAATATGTTGTTGATCATGTGACTCATGAGATGTTAGAAGTGTTTTCATTGAAGTTTGGTGAGATCAACCAATTTCAATATGTCCAGAATAATTCTCCCATTCTAAGATGCTAGATCAGGATGTTCTAAAACGTTTTGGTATCAGCAGGTTCTAGAAGTTTTATCATGGTCTATCGCACTTTTTCTACTTGGTAGATTGTTTGTTTTTCCATCAAACTGAAATCTTCAACTATTAAAATGGAATTCAGTGCTTTCCTTCCTGCATCATATTAGGTACCAGAATGGAGTTTACAGGATCTTTTCCAGAATGTTTTACAGTTTTTCCAGTTTTGTCCTGGAACTTTCCTGGAACATATCCAGTACTTTCTCCAAACCTTCGGTATCAAATAATGACTTGCCATTAATGGGTAATTAATGGAAGCACCGCTTTTTTTGATGCATCAATTGTTTTTGATGCTAAAATAGTTGGCCTAGCAGCAATCCCTGCTTTCTCTAAAACAGTAATATTCTAAACTGAATTGCTCTACAGTTCATTTATTTGGGATTATAGGTGAGTACAAGCAAATATGATTAGAATTAACTGACTGAGTTGGTACATAATTAGGTTAAACTTCATTGTATTTATTGGGAATGTTCTCTTATTTACATCTCTTTACATTTTAAATGAGCCAAGCTGTGAGGAAGGTGAGCTGAACTGGAACTCTGCAGAAGACGGTTGAACGATGGTTAAATGAAGGTTTGGTGGTTGAAATCTGGAAGGAGAAACATTTTGAGGCCAATAAAAACATACAATACTGAAAGGAAAAATAACAAGGGAGGCAAAATTCGTCAAAATTTTATTAATATGAAATTGGTGCAGCACAAATGCTGAAAATTAGGATGCAGAAAATGTGTTTTTCGGGCTTCAGATGTTAAATACTCATCTGAACAGTAAGAGTAAACAACAGACTGGCTTTCTTAGAATAGGTTTTCTAACAAGCAAAACATAAAGACAACAGCAGCCGTATACTGTTCCCTCGCTCACACACGCACGCACACACGCCCACGCAAACAAACACACACACAAACACACTCCACTTGAGAGGCTTTTTAAATCACCAAGCTGGTAAATTGAATTACAGAGAGTCACCGAATGAGTTTCTCTTTCCAAACTGGAACCCCAGGGCCAACCATTACAGTACAAATTGTTTTCTTCTCTCTCAAGCAATTCCAGAGTTTTGTACCTTCATTTTTTCCCCTTCCCATCTTTGTCTCTAAAAATTCATCCCCTGGGGAATTCCTGCAGTGTCAGGCGATTTTTTTTTTTCTTCTTCTCCTCTTCATGGTTCTCCACACGTTTAAAAAGCATAAAGTTTTAAACCTTTTCTTCCACA
This sequence comes from Gambusia affinis, assembly GCF_019740435.1. Classification (NCBI taxonomy): domain Eukaryota; kingdom Metazoa; phylum Chordata; class Actinopteri; order Cyprinodontiformes; family Poeciliidae; genus Gambusia; species Gambusia affinis. The sequence continues at coordinate 2,346,820 of NC_057876.1, forward strand.
TATTAGCACTACATCTAATAATTTTTTTTATCTTTATATGTTGTTTTACAGATGTTGATGTGCTCTAATTAAATCATACAAATTATTAAATAACATTTCTTTCCAAAGAAAGATCTGTCTGTCTGACCTTAAAACAAGTGAGTCTAACAGGAATGAGCACTAGCAGTTTGTATATTAGTATATTTTTTCTTAACAGACCTAAAGGCTCTTCCCACTGCCGCCCAGCAGCACAATTCCACTCAACTCTCCACTGTTTGATGGTTTTCCATTACAGAAGGGTAACATCTGTAATGGTTGGGGTCGCCATGGAGATGGGCAGTTCCAGAGTACGAAAAGTTGTGCTACACGATCTGTACTCGACACAACAATAGAGGACATGGAAGCTGTGCTGAACATTCTGCAGTCTCAGTCTATGTTGCTGTAATTTAGTTGCTCTTGTGATGAAACCAGTGACTCTCTCTCCCAGCCAATCAGTGGCCAGCAGTCTTCTGACATCAACTCTTCTCACCTGGAACCTCCATGAAGGCGTTTAGTACCACATGAATGTTACTAAAGAAGAACTCTTAAAACTGAGTGGAGCCAATTTCAGCTGCACTGATTAGTAAAAAATGGCAAAACATTAAAGATAAAGATCCATAAATTGGCCGATACCTGCATGTCTTCTTCCTTGAGGTTTGTGGCAGTCATAACATCTGGTTGTTGATCATATGAATGATGTGAAAAACGGTTTTCCTTACAGTTTTGCAAAACATAAAACAATTCAACACGGCCAAAAAAAGCAAACAAACAAACAAAAAAAAAAATCACATCACAAGACAAAAACATTTTAGCGAAAAACAATTATTGCAGTGTTTCCATTAAGCAAATTTATTTTTGAAATGTCAAATTGCCCAATTTCACGGTGAATGTGTTTGATGTTCCCTGTTGCCACATACATTCTGTCATTAAACGTCTCATTTAGAGGATTCTCCAGAACTTGACCGTCTGCTGAGGAAGTCATGCAGTTATTTGAATCAACTGAAAGGAAACAGTTCAAGTCCAGTCACGTTTATTTTTATAGCACATTTCAGCAATAAGGCAGTTCAAAGTGCTTTACATCATAAAAACGTAATACAGAAACCAATTATGAAACCAGCAATAAACATAAAGTCAAAACCATCATCATAAAGCAAATATACATCAAATATACTCATCAATGTTCCAGTTGCTATGAGATAATTGATTAAAAGGAACTCAGTGTTTGGTTTCTTTTTGTTTTTTGCAGTTTTCTGGAAGTCTGTTCCAGATTAAAAACTGATCTTGTGTTTTCCTGTAAATATATGAACAGTGTTATGTATTTATCTTTGGACCTGTAGAAACCATCCATAGAGAAACGTCAGTTCAAAACAGAAAGGTTTCCAAGCAAACTGAAGCTTGAACATGAACGGGGTGAAAGGCAGCGTGGCTCTGAGGTAAGACTGAGAACCTCACACCAAACATGAAAACAGAAGCAGAGGGAGGGGAGAGGAGACTGGGAGCATGGGAAGCGGTGGAAGAAACAAGGACACCTGAATGCATCGGGAGAATTTCACAATAACTACAAAACAAGGCAGGAACATTGACTTCTATTGACCATTTAAGGAGTAAATTTAGAAATAACAGAAACTAACTCCAATAAAAATTCCAGATGGTGGTCTAAAGAAATCCCACTGCAGGTAACTACCTGCTCACGAACCCACCAGAAGAAAAGAACAGAACTAATTTCAGTAAACAGACCATGAAGGAGAAGAAGGTCATCAAAAAAGCTTTTACAGAAGATTTTGTTTTTCAAGAAATGTTGTCATGACATCATGTTTTAATATGAAGTACTGTATATTTATTACCTCTCCTTGATACCAGAATGCTTCATTTCAACAATTTTATTTATAAAATCTAAAAACCTCTTCAGCCTTTCTACTCTGCTATTGATAACAGAAGTGCTAAAACCTTCAACATCTGTTGTTTTCTGGAAAAATGTTGCTGACAGGATGAATGAGCACTGAAGCACTGATTAAAAGCAGGTTGATAAACTCTTAAAAACAGAGAAAATTTGCAATAAATATTTAAAGTTATGATATTATGTACTTATGTAGAGATTTATGTGTATGGTAATCACTAAGTGTCTTTTTGTATTGGACTCCAGATATTCGCAGGGGTCAAAGGCCACAACCGCCGTCAGATAGCTAAAATCTCCAGATACTTCAGAATTTCTCTAAGCATTTGTAGCTGCTTATATTAATAGTTAAAACACTAAATATATTCTAATATGTAAAAAAGAAAAAATACCTTCCTTGCATCATCAGAGAGAAGCTAGCATCTACAGTCTTCCTTATTTCCATTTTAGGAGTAGAGCCAATCAGCATTAAAGAAAATAAATGATGCTCCTGGATTGGTTACTTTGCAAACACCAGCCAATAGCATGACAGGTAGCATTGTGCTCAGTTATTTCAGCTTCCAAAGCTGCATTTTCTTATGAATAATATAGATATGACCTGCAGATCATATCTGCAGGTCATGATATGATCTCCACAGAAAAATTGAGTTTTTCTGTAAAACGCCACAGAAAAATCCATAACTAATACAAATAGGTGGTTCTGATGTTTTTCTGAACTATTATGTCTAAATTTAAATAGTAGGATCATTTTGTGTGATTTTTAAAAAAATATTTACATAGAGCCAGAGCAGAGTTGCTAAAGAGATGCATAAAGATACAACTTGTTTTTACGGCTTTGCACAAAAAGCAAAATGCCCAACTTCGCACATTTTGAGGATCATCTGGAGAGATGATAAAACAATTGCAAATCTACACAGTGCATAGGAGACACTTTACTATTCAACTTGTGGTTCACAGCATTAAGGATATCTTAAAACCATTTTGCCATTCAGAGCCTCTACACTTGTGGCGTTGTCTTCATGAAAACAAACCCTAACAAAATATAAGATTGCACACACAGGGTGGGTTGGTTTCTTTCACATGAACTATTTCCATCAGCGTTGTTTTAAACATGCCAACTCCACAGGGCGCAGTGTAGCTCAAAGCTAAAACCTATGTCGCCCAATCAGAATGCGTCAAAACAATCACAACTTCCTGTTAGGAATTAAACATGGTGCCTGGAGGTTGATCTGCTTTTAAATAGCATATTAGAATATGAAAGTTAATAAAACACAAGATGATATTGATTGGAAATCATGCCATGTAAGTTTGTGGATTTATTGGCGCATCATTTGTCTCAGACTGTAACGCATAGGACCCTAAGACTCTGTTTTCCATGTAGACACACAAATACAGAGTTTTCACTTTGTTTAGAATTTTGATAAACAGTCATTTTTAGTGATATTAAATGAGTTTTTGTGTGAATGAAAAGCCAAACCGCAATAGAAATTATTAATTTTTGCAGATATCAGGCTACGTTTGGGCTAGACCTAAATGCGAATAAAGGAAAAAACTTTAACTGACAGGAGTAATGTAATCAGAGCTGAGGTAAAAGAATAAATGTCCTGATTAACAGCGGTATGTCAGTCACCTGTCTTGTGTGCAGACGGTTTTCCAACACCAGGCATGGCGTTGGGATCACAGTGACTGCTCCTCATGCCTCCATGACAGACACAAACAGCCCGGATAGTGAGTGATCTAATCATGTCTGTTGGCATGCATCTCTCAGTTGCAGTCACATTGTGTTGCATTGCATCACTTTCGTTGTTCCTCATTAAAAAAGCAAAGCTGGAGATGATGCATGACAAAGAGCTACCTAACGCCGCCTGTCTGGCTTCTCCAAACTGGTGAGAAGAAAACAGGAGAGTCAGAGACGAAGCTTCACTCAGGGCTGAGTGAGACGCTGCTGCTCAGCATGCAGAGTGATGGAATGAAAACTGAATGAAATGTGCAGAACGGTGCTGATAATGCCACATCGAGCAGCTGAAGGAACAATTAGAGAGACGGGACTGTGTTCACTTTCACAAATGAAACATTTTCATACAAAGTCTTCCTAAATCCTGGAGGCGTTAATGTTTTCATGCTGCGCCAGACTCACAAAACCATAATTATAAATTGAGCGTTTTGATTTCTATTATTGAAACTTCTGCCTGTTAATGAGAGAAAACCTCCTGGTCCTTTCCCACTCACCGTTCCCATCGTTCCCCCTTTCTTCCCTTGCCCTTTCCTCTGTGGATTGTAACTGGGTCAGATGTGGTGAGTGAATAAATTGAGCAGCAGAGGGCATTGTGGGAGGAATACTGATGACGGTGAAATTGGAGGCAGAACAGCAGGACAGAAGATGCTCAGTTATTGATGCCAAGAAATCATCAAGTAAACAGTGTTCGGCCTTCCACTTCCTGATTTTCTGTCCATAATCCCAAAGCCCTCCCTCTTTCTCTGCCAATTTTCTATTTTTATTTTTTATGCTATGGTTTGACAGTGAATACAAGTTTTGAAATCTATATTTTTTTCTTGCAAGCTTATTAAAACACAGCTGCTACATGAAGAGCCTTTGTACTGCGCTGGTTTCATTAAGTGAATTTTAAAACCGATCAAAGTGCCTAATCATACATGTGATGCACGGTGGTGGAGGAGTCATGATCCTTTAGGTTTGTTTTGAAGTCACATGACTTAAGATTGTTGCTATGAATCACAATTTGTTACTTACAGAGCTGCAGATTGGAATTTTCTTTTAACTCAACTTGATTGCCATGGTAACATGGTGTAAACAGAACCTGCTCTTATTCTTCTTCACCTCCCAGAATCTTGCGTGACCAACAAGGTTGCAGCTGGAATGATTTAAAAGTCAAACATTACTCAGGGAACTCCTTCATCCCATTTACCTTTACTTTAAGATGTAATATTGTTAGACTCGGTTAGTGACATGACTGGTGATTTTGTGATTTCTGTCTTTGAATTTTTCATATTTACGTTTCATTATTGTTGCTTGTGTTAAATCGGTGAGTTGATAACCAGGCTTCTCCCTCCCAGTACCTCCCATGTTAAGTTAGTCCTTCACCGTTTCATGTATTACCATATGGAGTGTGATGACACTGTATGGTGGTGTTTGTAAATACATTTTTAACAAAGGTCCAAATGCAATGAAATGAAGACAATTGTAAGACATCAAGTCAATGTCATTCTCTAAAGTATTGTACGCATTCTGTGTCCTACGCAGGTTTTGCACACATCGTCCACGGACGAGGTCTTAATGTTGAGAATACCGATTACCTACATTTCTAGTGACAAAGTATTTTATTTCAGTCCCAAAACCTCCTTCTCTAGTAATGTTAGAGGGGTTGTGTGTAGTTATGCACATTAAGTTTGTTGTTTAAACTAATGTAATGGGCAGTTCTGAGAATTTTTAGAGGAAGTCTCAAGTTCTTGTGAATTTCAGCAGTTGACCCCAAACTCCCGATACTGGGAGTCCAACGTTATACCTGTGCAACTTCTAAGTTCAGTAGCCGGCTTGCCTCTGTATACTTTATATCTCTAAATTGTGATGCACATTGCACTGAATTTTTCCACATTCCAGGAAAATGTGTTACCCTGATTAGCTGCAGATCAATTGATGCATTCTATGGTGTCAGATCGACAAGAAGGCAATACTGGGGTAATTACTTAATATTAAAAACTTTTGCATGTTCATCAAAGTCCTGCTTGTTCAAAAACTTCAGCATCAGAAGCAGGTGTTGCACTGAAGCTCAGATTCTTGTGAAAGCCTGGAACCTCAAAGTCTGAGAGACGGGTTCCCTCAGGCTGGACAGAGTCAACCAAACTCTTCTCCGGTCTCATTTTCTCTTGCTCAAGGACATTTGATGCTTCAAACTCTTTTTTTCTTCTTCCCAGGGTTGGAAAGATGTGTGGTGCAGAAACACAGATGAATAGCCTGAGGTGCTGAAGTTTTTACAGATTTGATGTGATTGCTCCATTTCACCACCACATCCTCTCACCGCCCTGCATGATGTAGATTCCATGTAGGGCAGATAGGGGGAGGCTGCTGATGCCAAACAGGAAAACCTCAAGATGAGAAAGTTCACATTTACTCCTAATGGCAGTTTAAGGAGACTAACTACCATAAGAGGCCAAACGGTTGAGGAAGAAGCAGCAGCTGTAGCTTGTGGCCCATATCTAACAGAGAAAATCCAATACAAAGACTTCTCCACTGGACTATCCGGTGCGCCATGCCAGTTGTTTTGTCTTCTGTATTTTAGGTTCCTCTCCATGTTTCTGTCACCTCACTTTCTGATTGGGTCATCAGGCTACCTTCCCACTTGTCCTCAGAGAAACAACACACACGTGATATCAAACCAAGACAATCCACCATATTGAATATCTCCGATTTTAGATCAAGGCGTTCCTGACTTCCACACCACACATGGCAAGCATATTTCTTAAAGGGACAGTATTATATAAAATTGACTTTTTTGAAGTTTAACATCGGAATATAATGTTATTTTGTTATCTAAACCATACTTAGAGCGTTGCCTTGATTTCTTCATGTGTTTGAGAAATGCTTTTAATCTCCCATGGCAACCATTCAGGTGTTCTTGATGGACCTAGCTCTGCCTTTGAGACATAGCTCCTCCTATGAGCTGCAGTTTGAAGGTTTCTGCCTCACAGAGCAGAACCTCTCAATAGTCAGGGGGTGTGAATACTTTTACAAATCAAATGTTTAATTTTATAAAAGACAGTGGAATATCCATAAATCCTGTTGTAGACTGTATGGGAGGCAGTGACCTGGACAGACCAAAAGTGCTGCACAAATTGAATTTTCACTAGAGAAAAAAGATTTAAATTTAAATTGATTTCATTTTTAATCTGAAATCTATTCATTACTAGATAATAAGCTCTATGCACAGTCGAGGATAAATTGAGAATGTCAAGGTTATATTTATCAACCTGCAGAATCTGATTATGAGTACAGCTCCTAATAGATGATTAAAATAAACTGAACCAGTAATATCTGCCTTAGTGGTTGTGCAGAGACTCACTTCACCTTATGTCACTGTAAGTAAAATGGTTCTGCCAATCTTACCACAGGGTTTTAATGTGGCAGAGTTGAAGTATGAATACTTTTTCAAATCGCAGTACGAGTCTGAGAGAGTACGTTGAAATAAACCCATAATCAGCACATGCATTTCATCTCTGACTCTTTACCACTCTTCTTCTCCGTCCTCTATTCCTTGCTTTATCTTCTTCTCGGTTTTCCCCTCCACTTCTCTCGCTCCTGCCTTGATTTAGTGGTAAAAGCCTCTAGCATTAACCTGAGTTAGCACCCAATTTAATCCCCCCTTTCTGCTCCTCATCTCTCCCAGACCCCTTATTTCCTCTCTGCCTCCAATAACTTCTCTGTGTTGGGCTGCCAGCTCCTCGCTGTGTTCTCGCTCGCTGTTTTTCCAAATGAGTTGGCCTCACTTGTAGGGAGAGAGGGAACATAAAGCATGAAGCTATGGACAAAGGCAATAACAACGTCCGCCGTGTGACCTCTGCTTCTTCTCATAGAGCCGGTGAATCTGGTTATGTTTTGCTTTATAAATGACTCTAGAACATCCATAAATGAGTCTGCGTTTGTGTTTGCTTTAGTGATTAAAAGCTTATTGTGAGCAGCTTCCAGGCCTCTGGGGGTTGGCAGTGGGGTTGCTTTGTTTGGACAGTCGCTCCGTCCCATGGGCAGCTGTGTCTGAAGAGAGGACGGAGAGCATTTTAGCTCCTCTCTCAAAGTTGGTAAAAGTGTTGATAAAGGGTTAATACAGGAGCCATGATGTGATGACTTCCTGAAGCCAATACGCTTTGGCTTCAGACTATTCCTTTTGGTTAATAATGTGTTTGTTTATTGTTATTTTTTGTTTCCTGTGTTTAATGTTGACAATTTACCAAAATAAAGTGAATTGATTTAAAGAAAATGTGAGAAAGAGCAGGGTTTTTTAAAGAGACAGTCGCCCAATTTCAAGGTGATAAAAAAACTTTGCTTCCTATTTTTCATCATATTTGATATAAATAGAACTTTTGTAAGAACTGAAATTGACACAGGGCCATTTTCTAGCATAATACAGTAACTATGTGCCTGGAAAACACATAATTCTGCCTCTCTATGTTGTTCACATTGTGCCAACTTACTATCTGCCAACATAAAGCACTTCACTATGTAAATGGATCAAGTTTATACGCAAAAATCCATAATCAAATCAATCCAATCAAGAAGAATCCACTTCATTTCCAAATTCTCTTCAAATCCCATAACACTGTCCAGGCAGTGCAGAAAGTCTCAGTTTTGCCAAATATGTCCGTTAGTCTGGACAGAAACTACATTAATGTAAATCTGCCTCAAAGCATCTGGCGATTTTTACAAAATATTACGTAGGAGTTCACTGCATGTATCCCCACCATCACTTACTGGTCCCAGATCTGCCATACCCATAATGTGATGTAAGAACTAAAACTGTGGAACGAAGAGGAAACCGTAAACTATGGAAAAGAAAACATATGATCAGGATCACTCAGGATGTTCATTCTTGTCAAAGAATGTCGACATCAGTGTCACCTAGAGTCCATGTAGACACATACATACAGACAATGATATCCAGGGAAGGATAATCAGATCTTCATTTTACTAATAGAAGGAAAAAGGAGCAGCAATAAAACATCTATTGAGTCAGACAATATGCAGTATAAGAGTATATAGATTGAAACTCATCCAGTTCAGGTACTTGTCTTAATGCAACAACAAGACTTTAGCTTTCACTTTTTGAAAACTCTTTTGGACATGAAACCCAATTAACCGGTACACAACACAGCTGGAAAACAGGTTGAACCAATAAACACATTCAGCCTGGATACGCCCACACACGCACACACACACACACACGCACACACACACCTGCACACGCGCACACACACGCACACACGCACGAGTGTTTGTTTATGGCAGAGAAACAAGCTGGAGTTGAAGATCTGAGGTTAAAGAGAAGAAAAGTTTTGAAAACTTTGACGTTTTCAGATGTTCTGCTGCTCTGTCTGGTTGATTCTCTTCCTTCAGCTTTCAAAACGGTAATTCTCATATCTTTATAGCAGCTGTCGTCTGCTTCTGTGCAGATCTACCTCCGTTCGCTGGCTTTAACTCCAAAATGCCTCAAACACTTTCTAGCCTCACAAATTCTGGATTAGGAATAAAGAAATAACTTGTGTGAACAGAGTCACCAGATCCTCAGGCTGGAACCCCATTCAGTGTGTCAGCATGTGTTTGGGTATCAGTTCAAATATTTAATTCAAACCAGATTGTGGATTATGCTTCATAAAATGGCAAATTATTTCATTTGACAGTAAATCACATTAAACTGTTCTGGTTTATTAAATGCTAAAATAACTCTAGTGAATTTTTGCCTTTTTTAAATCAAACATTTACTCCCTCAGGTTTGCTGACCATTTTGCTGATATTTCCTATAGAATGGTCTCTCCAAAACATTAACTGTTTTGTTTGGAACCTATTTTAGAATCATTTTGGCTGTATGTTTATGATTATTGTCCATATTTGAAGAATGATATGTGCCAAAGCTTTGACTTCCTGGCTGATGTGCTGAGATGTTTCAATATTATTTTACAAAACGTCCGAATGATTGATAAAATACACTTAACAATTGGTGTGCAATGATAATGTTAATAACCATGATATTAAGCTTTCATATCCAGAACCATGTCTGTAACCATGGTAATCGATGTTCTCCTTGTGGGAAACCGTTCTTGAACTAATAATTTACAGTTCGATGGAAGGATTGTTATTTTTCTGTTCAATTTCATGAACCCTAATTTCTGAGTCAAAACCAATACAATTTTTTTTTGTTGACTTAAATTGCATTTTGAAAGCAGCAAGTGGACTTTCATTTACAAGTTAAACCATCTTCAAATGTTTTACAGTGTAAATGTTGATGGAGTTGTAACTCACACTGGAGGGATTCAGAGTCAACAGGACAATAAGAGGAAATCATTGGTCTGTTTAGAACAGTTTCTCCACTGTGAATGTGGCTGAAGTTTCACTGGCGCTGGTGAAGACATGTTGTCTTTATTGAATTTAGAGAGAACTGAGAAGCTTTAATTAAACTTCATTAAACAGATTGGTGCCACAGGACAACCTAATGAAGTTTAAAGAAACACTAATTATATTTATATAATATGAATAATGAAATGGAGCAAAAAGAAGGAAAAAAAAGAGAGAAGAACAACGCTACCCGATCATGGATGATGGCGTATTCAGTACTTTAATTCACGTTGACATATTTTCTCTAATTGCAGCAAGTGAATAATGTGATCTGGAGAAGAAAGAACCTCAGAAATTGGAGTTAATAAAGTCGGATCGATGGACGGCCTTGTTGGCTCTGAACTGACTGATTCCTGAGATAAATGATTCTGCCTGAGTCAGGACCATAAACTCTGACAAAGTTCCTCTTTTTAACAGAAAAGTCTTCTTCTGCTTTACTTGTGGACAGACCAGCTGGGATCAGATCCACTGGAGCAATTTCTTTAAAGGTTAAAATATACAGAATGCACCCAGAATCGAGCTGATCTGGGTCATATTTAATATCCCCACAGAGCCATCCCAGGAGAACCTCCCCTGTTCCCCCTGATGTTCCCACACCGGTTATAGAAACATGTTCATATCGCTCATCTTCTACCACAGGACTGAGATTTATCACAGCAGCGTCAGCAAGACACTAAAATAAAACACGCTTATCATTCATCACGCTCGTCTCGTTTTACATCCCCCGTCTTCCAAGGAACCATTTTTTTTTTTTTTTTTTTTTTTTTTTTAACAGTAATTTATTCTACAACAGCAATTTCTGTTAAACAAGTTAAGTTTGCACTTTAAATGCAAATTTTCATATTGGAAAATGTGATAAAAAACAAAACAACAACTGCAGAGACAATACACAGAGGAAAGTAATGATGCAGATCCTGGATCTTTTGCTGAGACTGAATATTTACATCTCATAAAAGGTAAAACTTCTGCTCTGACCTTTAGTGAATGTTTATGGCAAAATTAAAATGCCAAGAAATTGTTACTGACTAATGGAATAACAAAGTCTCCAGAATGTGAAAGTTAGGGATGCTCTGTATATCTGTGGTATCAGCTGATGTTTCTCATTTATTTATAAGTTTTCTAATTAAAACTGGGCAAATATTAATGGCCAATCTTCATTTCCATTTTATGTCTGTGTGTTTCAGGATTGGGAGGAGGAGGTTGGTCCTGTGATTTTTATTCAGTCATGTGACAGCAGCTCTGTTTCCATTAACTACACAATTGCGTAAATTGAAATTGCGAAAATAAATTTGATTTATGGAAACAGGGCAGCTTTGTCCGGAGCAAAATAAATTCATCAAAATTGGACTGGAAACACTTTTTTTTAAATTCAAATAACCCCACAGACATAACCTCAAAGACTTTTGAACAAACAAGATCTAAAATTCACAGATCTACATTGTTAAAGTGTAGGAAGCGAGGTTACAAGGAGCTGCTGGACGATTTACAGGAGCCTTTTATGTTCTGCAAGATCTCCCCTGAGCTGATTGGCTCTCATGGAAGCAGAGAGGAAGTTGAATCTGAGAGTTTAGTTCAGAAACAGAAGCAGATGTCCAAAGCTTTCACACTTAGTCTGACGATTTGGAATCATCTTAACATCTCCGTGACCAGAAGGAGAGATTCAGAGATGCAGAAAAGCCTGGAGGATGCATCCAAACATAAAACAATAAACCAATAACTTTAAAAATACATGGCATGTTTGTTGGCAATGGAGGAGTAGTTGAGAGCAAACAGAGGCGATGGAGGCATTCTGGAGAATATTCATCTACAGCATATAACTAAAAAGAGAGCCGGCCTCCTCTCATGTAAACTGAAACTCGTAATTCTGTTTCTGTCTCTAACAGATGGTGGAGAGAAGAACGGTCTTAAAAAACACACTTTATCTTCCATTCTCCACACCAGATCAGAGCGAACAGCATCCAGAGGCAGAACCTTAATATTATTATCTGATACACTAAAAAGCTGAACTATTTGAATTATTTGGGTAAATTTCAGCTAAAAGCTGGTTTTAAGATGTGTTTCTTAAATAAATGGGTAAAATTCCAACTAATTTTGAATGTAATTTTACTAAATTCAATAACTAAATTAGTAAAAACAAAAAACAAAAACAACTGTTAAGTTCCACTTATTCTGTTTTTGTGAACAATATTTGTCCATTTATGATTTATTATTCAAATTGATACATGTCCATAGTCAACTGCTCATGATAATAGTATAAGAGCATTAATTCATAATTCTGATAAGTCATAAAACTTACTGAAGTAGTGGTGAACATTTTCAAATTTGTAAAGCTGATGTTTTAACAAGAGTGTGTGCAACTTTTAACATCACTATCTTTTATCCAGTTGCTATTTTATTCTGAGGAATGTCAGAGATTATGATAATCACACAGCTGAATACAGAGAAACATGCAGATATCTGTATTTTTTTGGGAGTGTGGAGTGGGGGCTGGGGGGTTTGTTAAATCATTTCTGGGCTTAAGACACACATCTCTGCATTCCTCACATTGATTGCTGAATGTAAATGATCCAGTAAGTCTTTATTAAAAGCTCCCTGTTACCTAAGAAAACCTGAACAGGGAGATAAACATGTAATGAAAAACAGACTAAATTCATCTACTGCTGGTTCATATTCCAGGGCAGAAATCTCGACATCTGCACAGATATTTTTATGAGAATCATTTCATCTCCCCCACCAGAGGCTTTGATGTCACCAAAGACTTGCAACATATAATCAGTTGTTCAGATGCAGCCCTGCTGAACAACAGATGGGTGACAGATAAAAGGAAACACCAAGTTTAGCAGTAAGAGGTTTGTCACCCAGATGCTGTCAGAACAGACCAACTGTTCCTTACAGCTGATCTCACAGGCCTTAAAAGTCTGTGGACTTCATCCTGGAAAATCCTGCAGAACATGTTGGAAACAACAAACAGTGTGTTACATAGTTTGGGATTTCTATTCCTGCATAAGCTTTATAGCACAAAGTGGTTAATATGAACCATCCAGCCTACCTTTAGGCTCTATGGACAGTGCTGTCCTCTGATCAGGAAAATGTTATCTGCTGACACTTTGGGAGAATGTATCATATTATTAAGGAAGTTTTATTAAATAAGATCATCCATTCAGAAATCGACATCAATATCTCAGAAAAAAAGATTGAAAGAAAGAAAAGAAAATGGAGATTTAGTATTTAAGGCAAACGTGGTGTTGGCTTTAAATTTCCAAATCAGATTAAACTCATTTATACTTCTTATTGATGAATTTAAAACAGTTTATTATGGTGATGCACCAATTTAAAAATCCAATATAAACAAGTGAAATGACATCAGACTCATTCAGTGCTTTCAGCAGGACGGTCAAAAGTCACTTTATAAGAAATTAGTCATTTTCATTCATGCACACACACACACACGCACGCACACACACCCACCCACCCACCCACACACCCACACACCCACACACCCACACACTGATGAATGTGTGTAAATGTATCAACCATAATGCCATAGAAGTATATATTAGATGCCATGAAAGCCAACCACATTGCTGACATTGCTTCCCTGCTTCAGTTAAACACCCACAATGCCGCGCTGCATCATGATCATTGTCACATGACCAAATAAATACCCAGTGTTGGGCACACCTCCGCTAATCCGCTAGCTGTGTAGTACATTTTTCAAGTGCTTTATTGCTTCTGCTAACTTTAAAAACACTTAGCTTCCCCTAAATCCATTTTTGCAGATAATTTCTAAAGCACTAATTTAGCACATTTAGTTATCCCTGAATGAAATTTCCTGGATAATGTTTATGTTTTCTAAGTTAGCATCAGCAGATGATATTGTAGTTTCACTTAACAAACTGATATAATATTTTGCCCATATTATTGCAGAAATATTGTGCATCACAGTCTAATATGACAATAGAGCTAAAAACACCCAGTGATGTACTTGAGGAGACTCTGAGGAGGTGAGCTTCAAAGCTCAGTTAAATGAATCCATTTAACTTCACTGATGAGATCGATTAAAGGGTGAAGGGCAGCGAGGAATCAAGCAGCCAAGACAAACTTGAAAGCAGAGTTGGAAAAATAAACATTGGGAGCCAAAACTGTGCATTTACTGAATCCTGACATGCTGAATGAAAATGTAAACTTCAAATCGAATCTTCACTGAAGGAGGAAGAACAAAGTGAAAACAAAAAAGTAAATACACCAAACATTTGCAAAGTATATTTCAAAAACAATCTGATTGTGTATCCACACGGCGCCAAATATATGTTTATTGTTGAATAAAATAGCAGAAGAACATTATACTGCTCAATAATTTGAACATGATCAAAACAGTTAGTTGTATTTCTTGTCTGTCGGATTTTCTTAGTTATATTATGATAAAGCTATAATGCCTTATTTTGTGGTGGGGTTAATGTTGCTGCTATAAGTGACTATAAGTCTAGTGAAGCATCTTTTACTTTCGAAATCCATTTTCTGCTAGTAGAAAATTTGTCATGTGGAACACACTCAGTGTCTTTGCTGCTGCTGCATGTTATTCTGTTTAGCAGCAGGGAAATCTAATCTACATCAGTCCTGGACAGACGGACAGAGGACGTTTTTGCCACGTCTGTCCACATGAAGCCTCTAAAAGTCCATTTTGACCATGCCAATAAAATGGCTAAACCTTTTCTAATCCTCCAGGGAGACACAAAACTTCCATATGGACTCTGACTTTCTTTTCCATCCAGTTTTGACACATATTTGACCTTCTCTAAAAGACTCCACTGTAGAAAACCAATAGAATCCATAATTAAAAGCTGACACTCGGAATACAGATTGGAACCGTCAATATTTATTCAAGCTTCGTACAGACCAAATAAAAGATGGAATACCTTATCCACACGATTTAGTATTTAACACGTGTGGCTGCTGTCCATTAACATTTGGGGTTCGGAGGTTAGTGGACGGTGGAGGCCAGTAGCCCCCACCCTGCTCCCCATCACACACCATGCTAAATGTTTTAGTGCTTCTCTGAAATAAATGGGTGACTAACAGGCTTCTTTAGCACCTGTTGACTTACTGAAGTGGTAGTGCAATCATTGAAGTCAGTTCTGCTGGACTGGAGTAGAGACCACAGCGGTGGACCTTCAGCCTGAGGGACCAAAATGAAAGCAGTCAACAGATGCTCATTCTTTACTACAATCATAATACAAGAGTCACTGGGTGAATATGTGGTTGTTTTAACCCTTTTAATCGTCTTAAGGGACGTCGTCTCTTGGACCCTGCAAGATTTTTCCCCTGTTTGCTGTCTGGCCAGGTGGTGCTGTTAATGTCCTTATTATTACATTACATTTAAAAATGCTTTTTTTAAATCCTGTAACAATAATGTTAGAACATGTACGATTTGTTATGATCACATTCAAAATGGACAAAATTATTACATTCTTCTCTCTCCAGCGTCTCAACTGGGGATTTTTTTGGTTTTGATCTTAAAGAATAACAGAAGACTCAACGGCACTCAGCAGTTTCTTATCACTATGCCTGTGTAATAAACATGTTTTTATTCACTCCACCTTGCAATGATGACAATGTTAATGCTGTTCAGTGTTCACAGTTCCAAAGCCCTCTGAAAGTGAACTGTAAAACAAGAAGCCAAGATTGAGCTTCTCATTGGCCTTTGTAGATGTAGGCACCATTTCTTAGGCCTGACAGTTTCTGATGGAACTATGAATCTTGAAAGAAGCATTTAATTTATGTGTTATTCTTTATTAAAAACAGAGAAAGTGACTAGAGGCTGTAAGTCAGAGAGACATTCAGAGAGGCCTAAAGAAATCCCAGCATGATCGAGAAATCTAAAGACATTTTTGACTGCAGGATTTGGCTGATTCACACACACACACACACACGCACACACGCCCACACGCACACGCCCACACACGCACAAGCACGCACACACACACACACACACACACACACACATATCCTGCTGCAGATTAATATTTATCCCAGTTTGCCTGTCAGAAGTGTCATTCTGACTCTATGCTGACAGTCTGACTGTCTTTGTGAGGCAGCTTTAAGCCATGTGGTTGCAGCCTGATGGCTTTGGTGTTTCCAAACGTCTGACTGTCTTTAAAATATCCAACAGATCAGTAGGGAGGGACAAGAAAACAAAATAAAAATACACAAAATGTAAAACTGGAAATAAAACATACTGATCTAGAAATAGCTTTAATGGGAGGTGATTGTAAACTAACTGTAATCAGGGACATTGTGTTGGAAAGCAAAGTTTACACCAGGCACTTTAGAGAATTATGACTTAATGCATTCATACATTCGACATGCATTTACTGAGTATTTGGTAGTATTGCGTTTGAGCTGTATAACTTTAGTCAAACCTTCTTCGTTTCCTTCCACAAGCTTCTCATAATAGTTTGCTGGAGTTCTGGTCCGTTCATCCTGACAGAACCGGTGGAACTGGGTCAGGTCTGCAGGCCGCCTCACTCACACACACATTTCAGATCTACTCACAACTTCTCCACAGGACAGATGTCAGGGACTTGTGATGGCCACACCAAAACACTGAGTGTGTTTTCTACAGTATAGAAAACACTGTGGCTGAATGCTGAGGATTATTGATCATTAAAAATACAACAACCCAGAATTGCCCAGAATTTGACTTCCTGGCTTATAATGCTTCAATAATGTTCTTTCCTCATGATGCCATGTATTTTATGAAGATGCACCACTTCCTCCTGCAGCAAAACAGTCCCATAGCATGATGCTGCCACTTCCATACTTCACGTCTTGAGTGTGGACAGTGACTCTGTCTGACCAGCTTCAGCTGCATGTTCTCAAGGTCTTTGTCTTTTGTTTCTGAGGTCCGTCGGCACATTTTGGACCAGAACCCAACACAGAACCTGTCTCCTTCCTCAGCGGTATGATGAGGAAGTTGCATATGTCATCATATGCAGCTGACATGCAGTTGGTAACGCTGCTGCCTTGCAGCCAGAAGGTCCTGGCTTTGCATGTTCTCCATGTTCATGCCTGGGTTCTTTCCTCCCACAGTTCAAAAACATGACTGTCAGGTTAATTGGGCTCTTTAAATTCTCCTTAGATGTGAATGTGTGTGCACGGTCATTTGTCTCTGTGTTGCCCTGTGATGGACTGGTGACCTGTCCAGGGTGACTCCGCCCCTCGCCCGTTGACCGCTGGAGATAGGAACCATCACATATCACAACCCAACCATGGATAAGAGTGTAAGAGAATATATGGATGCTTGAACAAGCATATATTTTATATTCTCAGATATTATTGTGGTATTTAACAAACATAAATTATTTTTGGAAATCTTAACTGACTGCAAACTGGAAAAACTTTGTCTGATTTAACTCCACGAAGTGAGGAAATTATTCCGCGTATGTAAATTTCTCGTTTATATTAATGAATCCGGACATGACAGTAAATCAAATGTCTGAAGCCTAACGTTCCCAGACATGACATGTTGTCAAACTCTACTGTTGTACATTCTGAGCTGTTTCCATTGCAGCCAAACAAAGGATGGATCAACACCGTAAACATACAGCACAGCGTCTTTTAGAAAAGCCTCTGTACTGCTGACTGAAATTCAAAGTGACTGCTAGCATACAGCAGATGGCAAATCACACTTTCCAAGGTATTTTGTAAAAATAAAATTTCTTCCATGTCGTTTCTCAGCAAAAGCCTGTTTGGCCTGTCAAAATAACCTCAGAGTGAAGGAGTAATTCATGTAAACAAAAGGCTTTGATGGGCGTCTGAGTATCAATTATGCACCCACAAAAAGGGATAAACAGTCTCAACATTTCTTCATGTTAGCACAACCATATCAGTGTATGCACAGTGTGTTCTGTCTCACTGACTGCATGGTAGCTACTCAGGTCTAAAGCACCAAACTCCAAAAACACAGCAGAGCTGGGAAAAGAAGTTTCCTCAGGACATCTGTAGGAATCACATCATCAGTGTTTACATCTCTGAAAATGAAGTAAAATATCTGCAGCTGAAATATCACATCTCATGTATGAATAAAATGGTGACAAACTCCAGGAGTCTTTGGGCTGGAGGCAGATTACGCCCTTGACCAAGTAGCCAGTCTACTACATAGGACACACACGTGGTTTTAACTGATCATTAAACATTGGTCACGCTGTCTGCTGAGAACGGTCAAACATGACAGAAAAACCCACGGCTTTGGACAGTTTCCCCACTTCGCTTTGCAACACAATTATGAGGCAATCTGTGCTTTTTAGGCAAAAATGGATTTTCGTACATAAATAACCAGAGCGCTTATACATGCAGCCTGCACCTCAGTTTATCCTGTGAGTTTTAATTAATTGAAAGCATGAAAATTGGATTCAATCAGTAGGAAAGAAGAGATTATACATTCCTGCTGCTCTCTCTGCCGTTGTTTCTCTACTCCCCCCCTCCACCGCCATTCCCTTCCCACTGTGACAAAACACAGAGATCCTTGTTATTAGAGCTCATTACAATTAGTTATGTGCACTGCAGCTTGTTGTAACTTGCCACATGGAAATGAGAGTTGTGATGAGGAAGAGAGCGGCGCTTCCTGGCCTGCAGGTAACGACGGCGTGACGTGTAATTTCATCCCGACAGACGCTCACAGGCTTTAACCGTCACAGAGAGCTGGCTGCTGTCGCGCCAAAGCAAGGCTTTGTTGCACCAGAGGGAATTAAGTCATATGAATTTCAGCTCGTGATCAGTGCAGGTGTGTGTTCTGGAGTCGGTTACTGACTGAATCATTCCCCTCCTCTGAGAAATGGTGTAAAAATTCAGAAACAACAAAACCGACTGGACAGCTGGTCCACTGCCCTCAGAGTTTGTATAAAGTTCACAGATGGCTCAAACCCTGACTGGGAAAACCTGAAGAGGGAGTCGTTTTGAAGTGACTGTAAAAAGTATTCGTCCCCCTTGGATGTTTTAATTTTATACAAAATACAAAATCACAGGCAGATTTTCATTTTTGCCGTCTTACTCTGGATATCGGTGAAGGAACACGTTTCTTCTTCGTGACGCTCAGTTCGGTAAAGCTCACGTTGTTTTCTCCCTGGAGTTAGTGTTTCATTTGCACATGAATGCAAACAGGCAAAAGAAAACGAGCCCAGATGCAGTGACCTCCCACACAAACTCACTGGGGGATCCATGATGAAAATGTATGCAGAGTCAGAGCAACAGGGAAACATGCAACATGTCAAACACAGTCGTCTCCAACCAGCCGTCCAAATCTGAATCTAATGTTTCAGCTTTCAGTGAACAGTTTCTTGTTAACTTAAAGAAATGTAAAGAAAGTAAATTACTTAACAAACCCTGAATCTTAAAGGGATTGGCTCAACAAACCAATAAATAATACATGAGCTGCTTATGCCTCTTCAGTATGTTTCTATGTTTTACTTTCATGTTTTTCCTTTTTCATTCTAACTCCTTCATCTGATTTTGCTACTCCAGCCTTCCTAACTGACGACAGATTAGTGAAAATTTCTCGTTTCTTGCATGCACTGTGCTCCCGATGTCAACAATTCATCAAAAACTGAAAACAGAAGTCCTGGAAACGTGGGAACAGAGCAGCTCAGTATCTGCTCCTCTGCTGAGTTTGGATGTTTTCACACCGGTGGCCTCCATTTGATTTCACCTGAACCGGATGGAGACCGAGGTTTTCAAACAGACCAGAGTTCATTGTTTGGGTCCGGCTCAGAGTTCGATTACATATTCACATCTCCACAAACAAACTGGACTTTCTACACAAATATACTAGAGTTCGATTAAAGCCAAGACCAAATCCTGAGGATTAAGGGTTTTTATGGCAAATACATATTTGATTTATTTTGAAAAAGCAACATAGTTTTCTCTCCATCTTAATATTTTTTTTGCACTGCTTTTGTGAATATCTTACCGTGTCGAATCTTAAAAAAAACATTAAAGGTTTTTGTTAAAAAAGTGACAAAATGTGAAAAGCTCGAAGGCTTCTGGCTGCTTTTCCAAAGCGCTCTGCGGTCAGACCCGTTCTGACCTGTCCACGCTTACTTCTCAGATAAGTTCCTCTACATTAGAGAACGGAAGAGAGTGCCTGCTGATAGCCGCCGGCAGGAATTACAAGCATGGGCTCAAACTTTTTGTAGACTTAAGGGACGGTACCCTGCGGGTCATCCTGAATAAGAAGCTTTAATAGCTCTCCAGGTGGCTGACGAATGAACTCGTCTCTGTGCGCCGTGTGGAGCTCATCAAGTCGGATTCAGCTGAGTCGCTGTTCAGAGTTTTACCTGCCACTGCAGCAGCTTCTTTATCCTGTCTTACATTTCCATTATATTTTGAAAAATCAGTCATCAGTCACTGGGATGAACCACATCTCCAGTAAAGACTTTTTTCTGTGTAAATGTTTAAAAAAAAATACTTTAAAGTGGCAGAAGACAGCCAATTAGAAGCGGCTTCCTGAAACTGCTGATGTGCTGAGATTTTCACACACTACCATCTCCCAGGTTAACAGAGGAACTATCCACTGAGCAGCAGTTGTGTGAACAAATGTCTTGTTAATGTCACGTCAGAGGAGAATGAGCACAGTGATTCAGAATCACCGTCTGAAAAGGAAAACAGAAAAATACCGCAATCTTCCAGCAGACTGACCACATGGTGCCACTGCTCTCCGCTCAACAGGAAACCGAGACTAAAATTGTTTTGGGTTTTTCAGTGTAGTTTAATTTAATTTGTTGTGACTTTTTGTCTATTTCACTTTGTTTTCCTTTGTTTTTACTGTTTTTTGCTCATTTTTATTAGTTATTATCAGTTAAATATCATTCAGTTTAGTTGTTATTTGACATGGTAGCAGTTTTAGTGTTTCAGACTTTCATTCATTTTAAGGTGCAGATTTTTAAAAAAAGTAAAAGTATTGCATTGTGATAATGTATAGAGGGATACTCAAATACTTTTTTCAGAAAATGTATTCAGTTATCGCACAACAATACATATCTGTCAAATTTTGGATTTAAAAATCTGAGAATTTTTTGCCACCAGGTGCTACACTGTCAGAGCTGGACGGGATATAATTATGTTATCATATGGAAAATTTACAGGAAAATACTAATACAGGAGCAAGGCGGGAAATATGGAAACAATACGGAGCTTCCTGGATAAAACAGGAAACCAAAGAGTTTGAAATGCTAACAAACAGATCCATAAACACAAAAACAAGTGATATATCTATAATTTAGTTTAGAAATGCAAGATGTAGTTAGTTATATAGATTTTCCTCATTAATTACTGTTTTTATTTCTTACAAGTAATAAAAATGTTTTCTCGATTTCAGTTTTTGTTGTTTCGTATGATAACCTCAGTCACTAAAACTGAACGATATGCACAGCACATTGCCTGGAATATCTTTTATTGTTTGAATTTGTCTTTTATTGTTTGAATTTGTCTTTTATTGTTCATGTTACTTTTATTGTGAATGAAAAGTCCATTAAGAACAACATTTACTATGTTTATTGTTATTATTGTTGTTATCATGTAATTATTATTTTTGTTTTGATCATTGTTATGATGATATCAGGCTGAAAACAACAGTTTCCTGGTCCAGTGTGTTCTGGCCTGGTTTCACAGTGTGGAGGATCTTTTCTTTGCACACTTGTTTGTTACTACGCAATAGCCAGCCCCGCCCTCTCCTCACAACTCATCGGGCTGACTACTGACCAGTTCTCTGTCTAACAGGTCCGGAAAATCTCTAAGACCTGGGTCTTACCCTGAACAAGATCTATAAGAGATAATCTATTTAAACTGGTGGCGAAAGGGATTCGTCTATCTCTGACTACCTCCTATCCAGAAGTTATGACCCTTTTCAGTTAAGGAACAATCAACCGAGTAGCCTTCACAGCTGCATAGTTCCAATAACCACTTCTGTTAACGGTAGTTCTCTTCCTGTCGTAACGTGCACTTGGTAACGGCTAGATAATATTTAGTGACTAGGATTCAAATCACAGGGTCATTATTTTACTCTCACCAAAGGAAAGTCTGAAGCCACCACATTACTAGAATCATGTATACTGATTTTACTATAAATAGAAGAACTTTAATTCAAATGACTCAATTAATTTCAATGTCCACAACCTAATCAGAATTTTTAAGATATATGTATTTATTAAGCAAGCTTTAGCAGGGAAAATGACAGGCATACAGAATTTACTTGAGACTACCATACAAAGAAAATCAATAAAATTTAGATCAATTCAACCTTTACCTAACAACCTCCCTACACTGTCATCTATCGGTCAAATGAGGCTTTGGGATGCGGCACAACTCATACCCATCGGTGGAACTAGATCTCGGCAACAGAAGTCCTTGTAGTCCTTGGTCAGAGTCTTTCCCTTGAAACATAAACTCTCCTTGGACCCGAAACAAAATGAACTGTCTGCTTCGTCCAGCCGAACAGCTCTTGGTCGATCCTGTGACTTTTGTTCAGTTCCCCAAGTCCGCTATGGCGATGTAATTTGAGATCGTTGGGTCGAGAGCAGAGTGTGGAAATCCAATGAGGAACCAAGGCAGTGGGTCGGTGGATCTCGCCCTTTGGTCCGGCGTGAGGAGCTCCGTTGTCCTCCTTGTGAGGCGCTTTTCTTGGTTCCAGGGTGTAGTCCTCTGCTGCTCTTCTTGCCGCTCTTGTGTCGAGTCTCAGCGCCGGGGACGAAGAACATCGTATCACCTCGGTCTCATGGTTTTATACTTTTCTGCACTTGTGGGCATGTATCACAGATAGAGAGAGAGAGAGCAAGGGTGCTGCGTGCATTTGCCCGCCTATTCAACCAGGCCCCAATCGTCAACTCAGATCTCTGTCTTAGGGACTGTTGAAGACTGCGCAATAACGTACCTGTGACATTTATAACTTGGGTCACATCAACCTGATTGCGAACTAAAGCAGTTGTGACACTAATGCACTTGTGACACTTGTGACCTGGGTCACATCAACCCGGTCACGTAGGACACGACCCCTTTTTCCGAGAAGTCAGATTCTGAGTGACACCCACACCTTGCCATTCCTCACATAGAACATCAATTCATTGCATTTCAGCAACCATAGATTATTTGATTTTGGTTCATTTGCATTGGTTAGCACTGTTGCTGTGCTTATTTGATTGGCTACCTGCTTGGACAGATGATCTCATCTCCATCACTGTCTTAGAGACATTGTGTCCTGATGTCTGTGCTAATGTCTCAGGTTGCTTAACAACCTGTTTCCAAATAAGGCGTTGACCATCTCTGCTCTCCTGTTTCCAAATAAGGTGTTGACCATCTCTGCTCTCCTGTTAGTTCCCCTTTTTCCCTTAACCTTTCACCTACTATCCACCTCCAATACATCAGTGATCTTTAATTTCAGTTACACCTTTTACACCATTTCAAGTTCAGAGTAAAAATCACATTTATAACTTCTTTAGCTTCTCTGATTTATCATTCATTTATAATGTTATGATAACCATAATTTATCAGTTACTCTAATTATAATCTTAATGTGGGTTATTACAAATGTTTTCTGTAAAGAAACCAAGAATAATCCATGATTCTTATTATTTGATATCAGTTACAGTTACTTGTTTTACTTGTAAGAGTTCCCACTAATGTAAGTGTAAGTGTAAGTATTATTACAAGTAAACCAATATTATTATAAGTATTTTACTTTGAATCTTATCCAATTACTCACAATATTTAGATTTCTTTCTTTAAAACTTTCATGCTAAGTAATAGTCTGAACTATTTTTATAAATCTGCAGGCTGGAAACTTACTTCCTCTTTTTCCAGGAAACTGCTTTTCCTGTTTCATGACTCTCTCTGTCTTGACTATGATTTCTTATGATTAAATAAAAAAAAGTATAATTAAAGCAAAGTTTGCAGGAGACAGAAACAACACACACAACCAAATTGATTTTATTGACATTTAAGTCTAATGTTGGGTCTAGATTTTACTTGAGTAATTAATTTTAAAGATAACTTTATTTATTTTTACTGTTAAACTAAAATCTCCAGCATGGGGAAGTGGGATGATCTCGGATTTTCTTGACACACTTTATGCCCGTTATTATCAACTGAACAATGTTCGATTTTATGTCAAAGGAAAATTTTCAATGATTAATTATTCATTAGTTTTGTACATTGTAACTTATTCCTTCTTGTGTCTCCAGTAAAGTTTCTGGAAGAGGAAATGTTTCTTGTTTTGTCTTATCCTTAAATACGTGTGCAGTGTTTGTTCTGCGCCTCTCCGCTGCAGACCAGGCAGAGGTTGGGACTCGACCAGGTGTGTTTTCACGGGAGTTTCTGGCGGCGTGCAGGTGGGTCATTCTCTGAATTTGGTACATTTTGTGTCTCACAGGTTTATCTAAAAGATTTTCATACAATGCAAACCACATTTTTTGAGAAAATCAAAAATTGGAAATATTCCTGTGTCTGGGTAATGCTACATGTAAATCTATTTTAAAAATTATGCTTTGAAAAATTTTAAGGGTTGTTGAATGGTTGTTGAGGTCAGCCAAATGAGCATGTCCCCACTGACCAATGTTCACTTTTCACTGAATATAAAACAAATAAAAATAGCCAGTAACTGCAAGTTATTTGCACCATTTTAAACATTTTTTAGAATACTTTAACCTAAATAAAAGAAATATGAGAAAAATACATGAATTATTTATAAAGTTGTACTTTTAATCATGTGCCTCCAGTTTTGTTCAACCCTGTAACAACATACCAATCCCTACTTTTTATAAATAATGCTCCAGTCTAATTTCCTCAGCACCCTGGAAGTGACATCATTAAGTCTCTTCCTGCTCACACTGTAAAGAGATTTAAGTGTTAGTATAATTTCTGACCTATATTTGATTATTTTTATCCATAGATCGTCAAGCTCAGCCTTTCAACACTGTTACGCACGTAAATAATATTTATTGTTTTTTCGGAATAAGTGAATAATTTTCTTTGAAACATATATTAATTTCTTGTTTTCATCATATCCTATATTGCTCCATACTCTAACTAATGTGGACTTATGGCAAGTTTTAGGAAAAATCTTCAACCTCGTTAGAAAAGCAGCGGTTTTGTAACGAGGTTGAATGTTGGACTTTTAAGCCAGTCAGTGTGTTCAACCCAGTAACATGATACATCGTTATGATTTTTTTATAATAACAGCAAATATTAGACTAATATTTGTTGAATCATAAAGAATGATTCAAAAATATAAAAAAGCCTGATTTAATGTTTATTTGAAAGTGTATTTTCATGGTTTATGAAAAGCACTTTTACATCAAGTTGCCATATTTTACTTATCAGTCTAATTATTACGATTCAGACACAAATAATATATACTTACGATTAGTTATTTTAATCAAGGAACAGGTGATCTCAGAGGAACTGGAAGAATTAGTTTAATCATGTAATGGAGTTATACTCACTGAGGAATCAAACTGTCCCGTTTTGGGGTTGAATTTAAAGCAGCCTAAGTAACAAAGAAATTTGTAACACTGTTTGGGATTTCATGCATAAAGTGGGGAAATATATTGTAATAATGCCAACACCGCAGGTGTAGTCCTGCCAAACGGGGTTTATTAGAATAAAGTATGAGCTGCTATTCCGGAGGCTGCAGCTCACGCCTCTAACAGAACTAGCACGCTCACTGATAGCTTCACTGCTAAACTCCCCTCTGAACTCTCTCCACTTCCGGTCCTGGAACTCTCGCTCCACCGATCCCCCGCCCACATGACAGACCTATCACATATGAGTGGGAGCCAGCAGAGTCAGACAGGGGAAGGCTTAACACTACATATAACAAAACGGGTCACAATGCAACTTACAAAAAACTCAAACAACTATATGGAACCCAGCAGAACTAAAACACAGAATCGTTACACTACCCCCCCACTACAGAGTTCCTCGCCCACGAGGGAACAAACAAAGTCATTGAACCGTCTTGGGGCCCTCCTCGTCCGCTGCGGGCGAGCCTCCTGCGGCTCTTCAGACTGAACCGCCGGGATATCATTTGGCAGCAGCGGTATAGTGTCTGGTGAAGGTGGCAGCGATACCGGCAACCCTGACCGATGGCCTTCTGGAACTTGTGGTACAGCCCTGCCTTGATAGGGGGCCAACCTGTCCCTGTGCAGTGCTAGTTTTCTCCTGTTCTGGATCATCTGCACTCTGTAGACCACCTCCCCCATGCGCTCCAACACTCTGCAGGGGCCCACCCACTGACTGTCCAGCTTCGGGCAACGGCCCTTCTTTCTCCGAGGGTTGTAGACCCAGACCAGCTCTCCTGGTGTAAAGTGCCGGCCCTTAGCTCTTACATCA
Source organism: Gambusia affinis (assembly GCF_019740435.1). Lineage (NCBI taxonomy): Eukaryota > Metazoa > Chordata > Actinopteri > Cyprinodontiformes > Poeciliidae > Gambusia > Gambusia affinis. Next base: position 2,373,225 of record NC_057876.1, read on the forward strand.
TAGTTCCGTTTTTGACGCACACCGGCTTGTTCCTGTTGCCTCCGCGCAAATGCATGTGCTGTCTCCAACCTATCCTGAAGCTTTCTGGCATACTCAGGACCGGCTGGAACAGCAGGTGCATCCGGAGGGCGTCCGAAAGACAGTTCAGCTGGTGTGCGCAACTCTCTCCCCAACATGAGGAGTGACGGAGTGCATGCTGTGGAGTCCTGCACAGCTGAGCGGCATGCCATAAGCACCAGTGGAAGGTGCTCGTCCCAGTCCCGCTGGTGCTCCGCTGTGAGAATGGCCAGCTGCTGGCCCAAGGTGCGGTGGAGTCTTTCCACCAGTCCGTCGCTCTGGGGATGCAGTGGTGTCGTCCTTGTTTTCTGGATGCCAAGACGGCTGCACATGACAGAAAAAACCTGCGACTCAAAATTTCTGCCCTGGTCACTATGAATAATGTCTGGCACCCCAAACCTGCTAATAAGCCCCCCCACCAAAGCATCTGCCACTGTCTCTGCCTCCTGATCAGGGATGGCATAGGCCTCTGGCCATTTCGTAAAATAGTCAATCGCTGACAGAACATAACAGTTTCCCTTGTCTGAGCGTGGCAGTGGACCCATAACGTCCACCGCCACTCTTTCCATAGGGGCCCTACAACAAACTGTTGCAGAACAGCGTGCAACTGACCTGTCGGCCCCTTCCGTGCTGTACAGGGGTCACAGCGGCGGCAGAAGTCCTCCACGTCCCTCCTGCACCGGCCCCAATAAAACCCCTGCCGGAGGCGGCGGAGTGTTTTTGTGATGCCAAAATGTCCAGACCCAGATGCTCCATGCATGGCCTGCAGGACTACATCTTTCAGGCCTTTGGGAACTACAATTTGCCACCGCTCCTCACCTGTGGCAGGGTCTTTCCATGCCCTCTGCAGCACCCCGTCTTCCAGGCGCAGAGCCTCAAACTTCGACCACAATCCTTTAGTTGCCAGCGAGAGCCCAGCAACCTCCTCCCATGGTGGTTTCAGCTGTCTCTCCACCCACTGTAACACAGGCTGGATATCAGGATCCTGTTCCTGTTGATGCCTCCAGCTCTCTGTGCCAACCACCTGCAGCTCCCTGCAGATTACTGAGTCACCCTGACATGATCCAGGCTGACTCCGCTGCAGCTGTTCCTCCTCAAACCTCTCCCTCCGGTCACAATAATTGCATCCCCCTGCAGCACAAGGGTGACGGGAGAGGGCATCAGCATTAGCGTGCTTAGCTCCAGCCCGATGGACCACTGAGAAGTTGTAGGACTGCAGCTCTTCCAGCCACCGGGCCACCTGACCCTCAGGTTCCTTAAAAGACACCAGCCATTGGAGAGCAGAGTGATCAGTCCTTATAGTGAAAGGCAGGCCACACAGGTAGTACTTAAAATGACGCAGAGAAAGTACCACCGCCAGCAGCTCCCGCCTTGTCACACAGTAACGCCTCTCTGCTTTGTTAAAGGACCTGCTAAAATACCCCACCACTCTCTCGCCTTCTTCCCCCAACTGGGAAAGGACACCTCCGACTCCCACGTTACTTGCATCCGTGTCAAGAATGAAGGGGAGAGAGGGGTCGGCAGGGGCGAGCACTGGAGCCTCACTCAGACTTTGCCGCAGACAGTCAAACGCTCCCTGGCACTGTTCAGTCCACACGTAGTCTCTGTTCTTCTGGAGGAGTTGGAACAGGGGAGCCGCTATACTTGCGAACCCCCGCACAAACCTCCTGTAATAAGAAGCCAGGCCCAGGAAACTTTTAAGATCTCTCTGGGTTGAGGGGATTGGCCACTCTGCCACCATCTTTACTTTGTCCTCCAACGTGCTGATTCCCTCCCTTCCAACCCGATGACCCAGAAATGTCACTTCCTGTTGCATGAAATGACATTTATCTGGGTGAAGTCTCAGCCCCGCTGCTCGAATTCTCTCCAGCACCCGACGGAGTGAGACCAGGGCCGTTGTAAAAGAGGCGCCATGGACCAGTATGTCATCCAGATACACCAGGCACTCTTGGCGAGGGATGTCAGCCAGCACCCGGTCCATCAGTCTGGAAAAGGTGGCAGGTGCATTACATAACCCAAATGAGAGCACTTTAAACTGCCAAAGTCCCCGCCCGGTGCAGAAAGCAGTTTTTGGTGTGGCACTTGTTGATAAGGGGACCTGGTAATAACCGCTGCGAAGATCCAGAGACGAGAACCAGTTGGAGCCTGACACCAGGTCCAGTGACTCATCAACCCTAGGCAGTGGATATGAATCTTTTTCTGTCACCCCATTCAGCAGCCTGTAATCAACACACAGACGCCACTCTCCATTCTTTTTGGGCACCATGACAACAGCAGCCGCCCAGGGACTGTCTGAAGGCTCAATAATGTCAGCTTGCAACATGTCCAACACTGCCTTGTCACATGCTTCCTGACGGGCCAGGGGAAGCCGGCGAGGCCGACATTTTATCGGGGGTGCATCACCTGTCAGAATGTCATGCTCCACCAACCGAGTCTGCCCCACCTGGTCTTCACTCAGAGCAAAACTGTCCTTAAAGTCCACAAGCAGCTGCCACAGTTGTTCCTGCTGCTGTGTGTCCAAACCCCTACAGTTCTCTGTCCAGATCTTCCGCACCATGGTCACCGACGCATCTTCTGTCTCAGGAGGCACCCCAACTGGGGGTATAGGATATGAAGGTGTGGGGGCTGTTGCGTCAGCAGTCTGATTGGTCTGAGGTGAGATGTGCTCAACAGCTGCAATCTGAGGTTCTGTGTGACAGACCACAGGCCCCAGCAGAACTGGGTCAGAAACTGTGGGCATCAGCGGAATGAGGGGACCTTCCTTAAAACTCCATGTCCCCCCTCCCAAATCCAACTGGCACCCTGCGGCCCTTAAAAAGTCCAATCCCAATATGCACATGTCCTGCACCTCTGCTACCCACACAGGGTGGGTGATGGATCGGCCTCCTACATTAACAGTCATTGTCCCCCTCCCCTTCATAGGTGCTATGTCCCCTGTAACTGTGCGCAGCTGCACCGTGGTGGGCTGAATCTGAGTCCAGTCCGGCACCACATCAGGCCTCACTAGCGTTACTGTGGAACCAGTGTCAATCAGGGCTGTGCAGGGAATCCCTTCCACTGTGACCGGGACATAACAAAAATCCCCAACACAGGTGCGGCCAACCACCGCAACTATGGTCGGTTGGCCTTCGCTTGAGTGCATTTCTGGGGGAGTCTGGGCCAGGGCCCCCTGACGACACTGTCGGGCCCCACCTGCTGGCGATGAAGGTGTGGAGGCTACGGCAAGGGTCTGCGATGCCTCCCCCATGCAGACCCTGCGTCGTTTCCCTGCTTCTTGACCGCTTTAGGACACCGTCTGAGGAGATGCCCTGGTTGACCACAGCCCCAACCAAGGGCAGGGGCTGTAGAGGAGTCCCGCGTCGACTGCAGCGACACCGCTCGAACCATTTCCTCCAACTCTGAGACCCAAGCAGGCTTCTCCTGGTTCAACTCTGCAGATCTGCATGCTGGTGGCAGTCCTCCCCGGTCCTCTCCAGCTGCCACTTCAACCACACACTCTCTCTCCACTGCTAAATCCAACGCATCCTGCAGTGTTTGGGGGTGCATCAGCTGGACCTGCACACGCAGCTCCAGAGGTGACAGAGCTCTGATGAACTGATCTTTTGCCAACTCATTCTGTACACCTGATGGCATGTGAGCATAAGCTCTGCGTGTGAGGCTCTCAATGTCATTAGCCAAAACACGTAAGGGTTCACCCGGCAACCTGCTCCTGCCACTGAGTTTATTTTTAAATATGTCGGGCTGCACACATTGTCCAAATCGCCTCTTTAGAGCTCCGACTAAGGCACCATAGTCTTTTCTGTCCTCTGAACCGAGCAGCAATAAGCAGTCCAATGCATCATCCTGTAGGCAGAGAGCCAGCTGCAGGGCTTTATGTTCCACTGTCCATCTTCCAGCCTGTGCCAGCAGCTCAAACTGGGCATGAAACGCCTCCCAGCTTGACCTACCGGAGTACTTGGGCGTCTTCAACGGAACAGCGATGCTATGGACACCACCATCATTGCAATAGTCCTTCCCGCTGTCATACTTGTCGACAAGATCGTTCGGCGCTCCCTGGGACAATGGCGTCGACGGACTCAACTTTGCTCCGGCCCCCAGGCCTGCTTCAGCAGCCATCCTCGCTGTAGAGCCGCGCAGGGAAGCCTTCGCCCGAGCGATTTTATTGAGCTCTGCACTCCACGCCTCACTGTCCTTCTCCCTTTCTGACTTAACTCTCACATGGGGAAACGTGCCGTCCATGACGCTGGTGAAACCGGCGGAGACAACGAGCTAACAGGACTCACTCGGCTCCGCTCGTAATGGTTTACTTCTGACACCAATGTAATGATGCCAACACCGCAGGTGTAGTCCCGCCAAACGGGGTTTATTAGAATAAAGTATGAGCTGCTATTCCGGAGGCTGCAGCTCACGCCTCTAACAGAACTAGCACGCTCACTGATAGCTTCACTGCTAAACTCCCCTCTGAACTCTCTCCACTTCCGGTCCTGGAACTCTCGCTCCACCGATCCCCCGCCCACATGACAGACCTATCACATATGAGTGGGAGCCAGCAGAGTCAGACAGGGGAAGGCTTAACACTACATATAACAAAACGGGTCACAATGCAACTTACAAAAAACACAAACAACTATATGGAACCCAGCAGAACTAAAACACAGAATCGTTACAATATTTTCTTGGAGGTTCAAAGAGTCCTTCAATTGAGGCAGTGTTCAAAAACAGAATTTTTTGTGGTTTATTTTTAAGAAACCTGAAACCACAAAATGTACCAAATTCAGCGAATCACCCAGGTGGTAAACTCCGTGGACCGGCGGCCAAACGGCGGCAGCTGCTGCGGGAAAGCTGAATGTCGGGAGGCGTGGAAACGAAATGATTGCCGCGTTTATTGCATTAAACTTTTTCTGTGATTGTTCCGAGCCAAAGGGTGAGTGTTTCATGAATTACACAGATGTCAAGAGTCAGACCACATCCTGCCAACTCAGTTACCATGGCGATGAGTTGCTGAGCAATTCTCCAGAGCTGAGAGAGACGAGGTGTTTATTATTTTTGAACATCTAAAAAAATGTGTTTGTACCCCAAGCTACAAAGATGTCTAAATCCATCCGACAGTCAATCAAACTGCGCTCAGCTTTTTCTCTTTTTCTTCCTGCAGACACGTCCATCATCCTGAGTAACTTTTGCTGAGCTAATGGGTGGCTAACAAGTTCAACTAACAATCCGTCACTCACCCAGATATTACGGTACTCTGTAACATGACACACACGCTGGTGTGTAACAGTGGCTAATACACTCATTAACTGTGTTTTCCTCCCTTCTTCTCGTTCTCATGCTAACATCCACGTGCTCACACTCTGACGCAGACCCACCGAGGGGGGCCCGAGTGACCGGAGCTGTTCTTATCACAGCTCCGGTCCGGCTGCGTCGCTGACATTCTGGGTTTGTACAGCCTCTCATTAGCCTCGCCCTCTCCTGCCCCGTCGCTGCCCTCTCTCCTTTGTCGCTCTTTCTAGATTCCCTTTGTTCCATGTCCCCTCATTAAGCCGTCTCTTCTGGCCTCTGCAGCGGTGTGCAGCCGCCGCCGAGCGCACAAGGCTGCCTGCCGTCGTGGTCTGTCTGCCGGTCTTTGAGCCTAATGGCTTGTGTAATGCAAAACCAGTCCGAGGCGAGAAAACAGAGCTGCAGTTTGTGCTGCTGTTGTTATCATGACAGGCGGCAAAACCTTACAGACAAATAAAAAAATAGAGAGAGAGAAAGAGAGAAAAGAGGCAGAAATAGAAAAACTTGTTCTTCACTTCATGCATTTTTCTCAAGGTTAGAATTAGCAACATGTAATGCCACATTTATAAAGCATTTAGAAGTGATGAGGACAATTTGTTGCCAGTCAAGATGGAGTTTCATTAAACAGAGAATTCACTTTAGATCAGAACATTTCTGGCTGCACCAGCAGAACGCACAGAGACATTGTCACATTCAGCATCGTGCATTAAAGTACTCCTGGACTTCTGGATAAAGGTAAAGTATGGGACAAAGCATCAACACTCAACAGCTGTGTTTCCAGTGAGTATATAAAAGTGGAATTTGAAAATAAATTTGTTTAATGGAAACACAGCAATAAAAAGACCTTGTTTTTCATTGAAATGTTTTGGTGTTTGGATGATGTGGGAGGGAGTCGCCACGTGAAATAGTTTTTTTTTTTTTTTTGTTTTGTTTTGAAAACTGCAGTGGAAACTTTGTATTCACATCAGACAAGTCACATGATCAACAACCGGATGTTTCCACTGCCACAAACCATGAAGAAGACGACAGGAGGTAGTTGGAGGATCAAAGTGCAGGATGTTTTTTAATGACATACAAATTTATTTAATCGTGTTTCTTATTTAATGGAAACATCGCAATTGTGAAATTGACAGTAGTAGAATCAATCAATCAATCAAATTTTATTTGTATAGCACATTTCAACAGCAAGGCATTTCAAAGTGCTTTACATCAAATCAAACACAGAAACACAATGCAACATAGAATCAACAACCAAAACAGAACACCAAGTCAGATTCCGTCAATAAACGTGTAACTGATTATGTTTCAAATACAACTCTAAACAAGTGGGGTTTTAGTCGAGATTTAAAGGAAGTCAGTGTTTCAGCTGTTTTACAGTTTTCTGGAAGTTTGTTCCAGACATTGACAACGTTTGTGCACATCTGCATTGGGAACCCAGCTATAGATTATGAACCCTACCATTAATATTTTTCCTTCAACATGTCCTGTCTGACACGCAGCATTGTTGTGTGAATGTTAAGGTGAGGCCTAATGGGGACACATTTTCCGTCTGATAGCAGAACTTCATGTTTTTTCTTCTCAAAACCTATAATGCTTGAACTTCTGCTCTCTTTCAAATTTTCTATAAACTCATCTCTGCTCAGATCAAATCTCCCCTTGCAAACTCTCTGTTTGCTCATTATTTTCTGCTCATGCTTGGAACAAAAAAATACTGTAGCCTGGCAACCTCTGAGCCAATAGAATGAAAGTGTTGTACTGGGTGCGTTTGTTTCCTTCTAGTGGGTGTGCCTGTGTGACTACTATTGGTTGTAGCAAGTCTGCTTCTACACCTCCAGAAAGAGAGGAAATATAGAACACAGAAAACATAGTGACAAACAACATATGCATATAAAATGAATAACTATAACACTTTCACTGAAAGTGCGCTATGGTTTTGGAGCATGATGGATTATCACATTGTATAAGTTTGTGACTTGTGCAGTTTGTGTTTTATCACAAGTTCAGGACTTGTCTGAGTATCGTTGTATCCCCTTCGGTTTCAACATCAAACCTCGAAGCGCAGAATATTGTCAACCTTTCAAATCCACAACCCAACATCCATCAGACTCCTGTAAGTCCAACAGTCCTGTCTAATTCTCCCATGAGCCTCTCTGCCTGGTGAGCAGCCCTCTCTGTTTTCATTGATGGTCAGATGTTCCACTAACTGCTTGATAACCACAGCTCCACTAGTGACGCCACCACTTATCCTGTGTGTTGCTCTTCTGGACATGCCACTCTCTGCCAACTAGAGTCGGTTACATACCAATCAGTGGTCTGCATGGGAACTAAATTACACTCAAATTGGACCACTCAGAGCTATTAGGTGCTGCCTAATGACTCTGTGAGACATGGTGTGTGTCTGCTGACCTGCACACACTGTTTTCAACTGTTTGATGCTTCAAATTACTTTCCAACTGGACAATTCCTGCTGCCTCTTCAGCTTCACTAAATTTATACCAAACTATATTCACACAAAGATATTTCAATAGACATTTCTTTATATGATTTATATGCAGCATGTATTTGAAACTGACCAGAATTTCTGAGCCAGTGACAATCTGTCCTGTAAAGTAAAACAGTAACTTAGCTGCGCATTTCTCCTTTTTACCAGACAAATATTGTTTTTCCTCACCGCATTGCGGATCTACTGAAGTGTAATGCATATACATGGCTCTGAATTTAATAACTTTAATGTATTTATGGTGTGTAGACTGCTGCAGTACACTGAATAAACTAAACATGCAGAGAAAACAAGGCTCTGTGAGACATGGAATGACCAGAGGTAGACCTCATCCTCTGATCATACATAACTACAAACAAACCAGATATTTACATACACTATAGAAAAAGGTACATGACTTATGTTTTTTTTTTCCCCACTGTAAAGTTAGATCACACTGGACTCTTTCTGTTTTAGGTTGGGTAAAAATACCAGAATTAATTCTGCTGTTAAATTCTAGAAAATAAGCAAAGATATTTTTCACAGCCACTTAGTCATTTATCTGGCAGCTTAGGAACATCGTCCAGCTGAAAAACACACTAAGAGCAACGCTTCAGGTTCCTGGCTGATGTCTTAAGATGTGTTCCAATTCTTTCACATGATATCCATTCTTCATGATGTCATCTATTTTCTGAAGTGAATCAGTTCCTGTTCTGTGAGACTTCCACACAGCATGATGCTGCCATGCCCGTTCCTTAGGCTTGTAATCTTTCCTCTTTTTTTTTTTTTTTTCCTGTAAATGTAACAGCAGTTATGGTGTAAATAAAACTGGTCAGTTTTATTTATATATATATATATTTTTTTTTTCAAAATCTGTGAAGTTTTAGTGTCTGGGTGCATTTACAAACTGTAATCCATCCAACCATCCACAGCCATCCATCCATCCATCCTTTTCCTTTCCACTCCCCCGGTCATTCTGGGAGCTGTGGAGTTGTTCCCATGCCAGAAGTGCTGCATTGTCCCTCCCATATGTTCTGGGTTTCCCCTGGTGGCTCCATCCAGCAGGATGGGTCTGGAGAACCTCCAGAGAGAGGCGCCCAGGAGGCTTCCTGATGAGTCACCTTAAATAAGTCCTTTCAAAGGAGAAGTGGCACTTTCCATTCCTCAGCTGGATCCAGGTGAAGGAGCTCTTCATCCTCTCTCTAAGGCCCTCAGGGCTCAAGGATTTCCAGGGCCTGGTAGTCCAGCCTTGGCTTCTGGGTCCCAAAAAGACATTAATCAATGAGTTTAGCATGGGCCAGCATCTGCAGGGACAGGATTTGAGGCAGAGTCTGAAGCAATGTGAGTTCTGGGAATCCTTAGAAATTCCTTCGGTCATAACAAGACTGTTGGGACATGGAATAACATCATTTAAACAGTACCGGTCTGAAGACTAGGTACCAACTCTCATAGAGCCAGAACACAAATGTAAAGAAAAACAACCTGAACAGCATAGAGTCGAGTGGAGGCGAGTTGAGCCAATGAGTCACGATAGGACTTCCCTATCCACATAAACAAGATTAAAATACAAATTGTGTTTATCTACATCTACATTGTGTTTAGATTTAAGTCACTATCCGGTAACATAAAGTGGAAGTTTCCATCATTATGCTATAAAATCTGCTTTTACAGGAACTGGATGTTTAGAAAATGCTCAGTGTCAGCTCTATTCAGCTTAGTCCTGCAACACTGTTTTAATAATGTTGTAGCAAAAGCCAAACATCCTATAAAGCATAATTACAGCACCCAATGATTGCCCAGGGACAGATGAAAGCTGTTTGAAAATATCAAATACCACTGCTGCACAAGCTAAATAATAATATTACAACCATATCGACCACATGGACTCATCCAGGGGCAACTGATATTGACCACTAGTCCTCCTGACTAAATTCAACCAATTAAACATAATTTTACTTCCTGAAACTTCATATACTCCAAGGGAAATGAGACCAGAAAAAGGTTCTTTTTCTGCCTTGTTCTTCATTTCAGCTCATCTTTAGGTATTAGCCTCAATCCCCAAACATCTTTACATACCAAACAGCTGCCTTTATGTAATTTAGCTCAGCGTTGTACTATTTTAACAGCATTCAACATAATCTGCCAATTACAGTAAGACCCTACAACCAGGTGGTGGTGAGGCCTTCATTTGAGGGAAGCCAGAGAATAATAACTCAGATCTAAGGAGAGGGAATCTGGTGAGCGCTCGTTCTTCAAAAGAGTCAGAGATGGAGAAAAATGCAGTAATTTATGCTCAAATGTCAACATTCATAAAAGCACTGAGGAGAACTGTGCACACAGACACTGAGGGAGGAAGACACCAGAAACTGGATTTAGGCTTAGAGGGGGGTTGAGTCAGAGAAAATAAGTGGGTTCCTTTTTCTGCAAACTCTCACACACACACATGCACACGCCCACACACACAACCTTGTACTTCTATCGTTCAGAGGACTTTGCATTGACTTTCATTCATTTTGGTATTTATATATATGCCTAACCTAGACATTTTCCACTAACCCTAATTCTACAGTATTAGTACATTCTTAATCCAACTTTAACCAAAACTTAATTAACATGGTGGCCCTAAATCAAACTAATAGACAACAGAGGTACTGAGTGAGGGCTAGAGAAATGACCTCACTTTCTGCAGATGACCTCAATTTATGGGTGTAAATGGTGAAAGTGGTCCTCTATATGTAGTATATACAAGTACACACACACACACACGCACGCAGGCACGGCCCCACACAATTTTATACTGTACATCAAACACCCCTGCAGATGAAAAAGAACTACAGTATACTGATAATTAATGCCACATTATCTGTCTATATTTACACTATAAAGGCAAAATTAATGGGTGGAATGAAATGGAAACCTAAAAAGTATCCAGAGGAAATCAAAACATTGGAACCAGCAGTTTCAAAGCTAATTTATGATTACTAATTATTCCATCATTACACAATGACATTAGGTGAAAAAAATAAAAAATAAGCATTAGGAACACTGTATAGAATGTGTTCCATAAAGAAGTCAAAACTTTCTACAACAACATCAATATTTAGTTTTTTCATTAACCTACTTAAAAATTAAAATAATTTATTTAGGCCACACAGAGTGCTTTGTAAGCTCATTCACACGTTGTAAACCTTTCCACAATATGTCACTACGAGCAACAACTGTACTGTACTTTATCTGCATTTTACATGATAGACCAACACACAGCTCTTAACCATGAAGCAGGAATCTGTGATTCTTTTGGGGGACAAAAAACATTAAAATATGTTCATTTGTTTTTACTGTTTTTCCTCACTGTGAAACATGACAGTAGCAGGAAGCTTTTCTCCAGCAGGGACAAAGAAACATTTGAGATGCAGAATGAAACTCAACTCGGTCCTGGGAGGAAACCTGTTAGAAACGGACTTGAGTCTGAGGCAGAGGCTCACATTCCAGCGACACACACAGTCAGACGCATAACGGAAGAGTTTAGATCAAAGCATATTCCTGTGATAAAACTGCCCAGTCAAAGTCCAGAACTGAATCCAGTTTAGAAGTGCTGGCAGGAGTTGATGTTCACACACCATCTCCGTCCAACCTGAAAGAGTTTGAGTCGCTTTGCAAAGCATGGGCAAAAATATGTGTGTATGCGTGTACTGGTCCACACACAAACACTTTTCACTGTAACTACATCTACAAAACTTTCGCAGTATGACCCAGGGCATTAATACAAATGCATTCTTCATATTCCCAATTTTTATTTGCAAAAATCTTTAACAACTACATCACAGGTTGCCTTTCTCTAGCAGCCAGTCACCAATAGAATCTGAATCTGAACACTTTAGATAAGTGGGAGAAAACGTGGATGAAACGTCTTTACTGGAAACATTTCAGCACGGATTGAAAAGAAAGCAGCCGGGATGTCAGCATCTGTAACTCATCCACATCTCTGTGAGTCATGAGCAGCAGTCAGCCAAACAATGAACTTCCAGACACATTCAGGACTTCTCTTTCTCCTCACACACACTGAAAGTGTAATTAAACTCTGCCTCCACAGCTTTTATTATTACCACTAACATGAGACACTAAAGGCTTGAGCCATGGAATCAGATTTATGTTAAGGCAGAGCAGCTAAGAACATTTGCCTTTTCCTTTCCTGTGATTCAGCAGCACAACTATAAATATGTATCTACATTGTCTGTGTCACAGATTATCAAAAGGTTACTAATTTTGTCTCATTCATGTGACAGTTGCTTTAATGTGTTCGACGTTAAAATGAGATGTTAGTCGTTAATGCATTTCTTTTTAGTTTGCTGAACTGAGAATATTAATCCTCGACCTGCTGTGTGCCTTAAATTATTAAAGTGTTGGCTTTAGTTTGGAGTTCTCTGTAACCATGAAGAGAAGTACAAACACGGTTTTCATTTGTCCTCATCTGAAACATGTGGAATGAATTTACTTTAAGCTCCTGTAGCACCCCATCCTAAATGTTTAAAATAATACAGAGCAAAATAAAATAGGACAGCCCTTCAAAAACCATACTCACTTCTTACTCATTTTTATTACATAAAACAGCATAAACAGATGAAACTTAATCTGTCCAGATGGGTTGTGTAAGCAGTTCTCAATCTGGCAGAGAATATTATTTTAGGTTTTGTTAAGGAGGAATTAAAATATAATTTAGTTCTTATGACAAATAAATAATCTTTACACATGTCTGGCATTTAATTGTTCATATTTAGCAGAGTGTATTAAGAACACTAATCCCTGCAGAGCACAGACCTGTTGTCTAATTCTACTGCTCTGCTTCAGGATGTCAAAACTTTACATACTTGTTTCATAAATTATATTTTCTTGGATTTGTCATTCCCACAATATGTCTTAAAACAAACAAAAAAAACTCTCTGTTTTTTCTTTCTGTGAGCAAAACATTTGGCTTCCATTAAACTACACACTCCAACAACTGATGGTGTTGTAAAATATCTTAAGAAATTAAAGGGAAAATGAGCCCTTCAGTGTTGCTAATGCTACATCTGCATGTAGTGATGAGACTAAAATCCAACCTGATCCACGGTTCATTGTGGGTCAGAGGAACTCATAGGATCTCATCGCATTCAGCCTGAAGCATTTACTGACGCTGATCCTTTAGATGAGAAATGTCTCTGATTGTATGAGTTGCTCTTGTCATTCAAAAAGATATTATAGTCAAAATGTGCTCAACAGAAATACAGCAAGCCAGACATCCAAAGTTGTTTTTGTCTGTGTTTGGGTTTCTGGCAGCAGTAACCACTGTTAGGTATTTTGTTTGCCTAAATACAAAGAAAGAACCACAGACAACATTTATGAGTTTTCAACCAAGCTTCTGCAGAAGGAGAAGACACAGAGAACTGCTCCTCAGAACAGTTCACCATGTGTTCTGAAACTCTGCAGTAGAACTTGCCTTTTATTAACACAAAACAAAAGCAATGGGGCTGGTGCTGATAAGATTAGGAGCCCCCAGGAACTAATACATAGCAGAAACAGTTTTACAACAAAGGAATCTCTATATAGGGGGGCACAGAGTATAAACAAACAGACTTTTACGACTAAGGAAACTCTCAGAAAACCATCTTCAAAGAATACATTTTAAAGGTTAAAGTAAGGTTAGCTCTGTCTCACACACTTTAACAAATTTCTCCTCTCTGGGGTGTGAATACTAAACCTATGAATGAAAAGGAAACTGCTAACTAATTATGTAAGAATGATAACAAAACTTAATTATTCTAACAACCACGCATGAGTTTGCTTGCAAATTATAGTCCACTTGCAAAGTTGCTCAATGTGAAAGCAAACTGGACCAAACAATCAGACTGAAGGACTTTCCTGGTATGAACGCCTGCTTTACTTGACTAATCATCCTCCACTGTTAGGAATAATATCATTTGATTCCACTCACCAGCTCATTTATCAGGTCATCTCTAATTTTATATCATTTTGCAAAACAGACAGTTTGAATGGAAGCAACTATGAGTTTACGGCGACTGCTGTCCACAGATTCTTACTTTTGATCAATTCATTTAACAAACGTCACAATATTCTTCAGATTCTATAATACTCATTTAAACAATTACAATTTACCATCAGCAACTTTAAAAGCAATGAAAGCTTCCAGCGTAATCACACAAATACATCCATGAAGCTTTGATCGTACAGTCTTCAGAGTTGGCCTTTAACTGTGCAACAAATTGCTCCTGCTGAGCAAATTGATTCCAAATTAAATTCATTATAAAATGTCCAGCGTCAACCAGCAACGCGTTGCTCCTGAAAAGAAGACAAGGCGACGTGGGGCACGGCCGTATGAAGACAGAGTCCAGAGACTCAGGCTGACTGAACCTGTCAGGTTAGTGACTGTCAGGATGTTAGAAGCCGTCCATAAAGTCATTTCCTCATAACACCCTGCAGGGTTACAGCCACGGCCTGTTGAGTTAAAGTGTAAAGGTGCAAGACACTATTTCACCTTAGCAGCTTTCTCTGCATGGCCCCTCGCTCTGCCACTGTCAGAATACCAAACCGAGGATTACAGCTTTCTCCACAGTGCTGGGTGAATCTATTAAGGCCTGGACCTCGCAGACGTCTGGCTGGCCACCAGCCTGATAGAGTTAGGAGGATTGGAGAGAGGAATCTGAATCAGAGGGTTTGTTTTTTTTGGAGGGGAGAACAAACAAAGAGAAGAAATTCTGAGACCACTACAGACATGGATTGTTGGCACAAACTAGCACCATATCATACCAACTTTGAAGCACTTTATACACCGACAGGACCAAAGTGCTACACACAATCATAAAATACAATGCAATTATAAAATAGAAAAGATTGAAATATAATATACATACAGACACAATAAAACAAAGTGTAACCTCTTGCCAAAAGCCAAAGAAAAAAGATGGGTCTTAAGGGACTTAAAAACAACCAGTGAAGAGGCCAAAGGAAGATCATTCCATAGTTTGGGAGCTGCCACAGAAAAAGTACGGTCACCTCTGAGCTTGGACTTTGTCTTTGGTACCTTCAGAAGCAGCAGATCAGCTGAGCTGAGGGAACAGGAGGGTGTGTGAGAATGTAACAACTCACACAGATAGGGAGGAGCAAGACCATTAAGAGATTTAAAAACAAATAAAAGGATTTTAAAACAAATCCTAAAATGTACTGGCAACCAGAGTAAGGAAGCTAAAATAAGTGAAATATAGTCACATTTTCATGTACCTGTTGAAAGACGTGCAGCAGCATTTTGTACCCTCTGAAGCTGGGAAATATATAAATCATTGACTCCTCTGTAAAGTGCATTACAGTAATCCAGCCGTGTGGTCACAAATGCATGGATCACGGTTTCAAAGTCCAGTCTGGAGAGAATAGGTTTTACAGGGATTCTCAAAGTTTTAAAGACTGAGGGCCATTTGAAGGATTCAATATTAGATTGAAGGCTACCCTAGAAAAAAAGTCATGTCATTTTTTTTCCCCTAAAAAAGTCTGGAAAACTTTGTTTCCAGGTTAGTGTGTATGTAACCACACTTGAGAAACTTGTATTTAAGGTAAACTTGTTTAATTATTAAAAATTTTTTTCCATTCAAACTGTCTGTTGGCTCTTCGTTCCAATAACTTAACACTTTTGGTTCATTTTACTTGAACATATCAAAGCAATTGGTTTCCTGATATTTTGCAAGTAATGTGAACGCTTGAACATGTAAGCATAACTTATTTTTATGAGTACTGCTTAATTGACATAACTCACAATTTGAAGTAGTCATAATTGACATTTTATAGTCAACTTTACTAATGATTTTGAGTTAACGGCACTCAAGTTTACTGCCTTTATCTGAGTGGTCTAAACTTAGTTATTTTTAGCAATAACACCTTAAAATGAATTAGCTACTTTACTTGGAGATTTTGAGGCAATCGGTTTCCTAACTTTTTTTTAAGCAAAGTGAACTTATTACATTTTACAGTGTAGGTGTGAGTGTGCGTGTGAATGGTTGTGTGTCCTGTATGTCTCTGTGTTGCCCTGTGACAGACTGGTGACCTGTCCAGGGTGAACCCCGCCTCTCGCCTGGAACGTAGCTGGAGATGAACCAACAACCCTCCTGACCCCATTAGGGACAAGAGTGAACAGAAAATGGATGGATGGATGTATACTCTGAAGGAGCTGAGTGGGGGAGTCAGAGGAGAGGGCTGCTCTGTGAGGCGGAGGCTAAGAAACTGCAGCTCTGAGGAGGAGCTTGGTCCTGGAAGGCGGAGCTAGGTCCACCCAGACATGCACAGCTGAACGGTTGGCATGGGAGACTTAAGGATTCCTCAAATATGAATTAAGGCAACACACCAGGTGTGGTTTTGATGAGGCAATAATATTATGACATGATGTAAAGCTAAAAAACAGTTGATTTTACATAATGCTGCCCCTTTAAGGATAATACTTTATGGATAAGTACCATAACAGAGTGTGAGGATTTGAGTTTTCTATTGGTTTATTTAGGTTTCTGTGTCAGTTGAGTCTCTGTGTTGTCCCATCTCCCCTAGATTGATCTTAGCTGTGTCTTGTTTCCTTGATTACTCCCCTTTGTATTTAATCCCACCTGTGTGTTTCCTCGTCGGGTTCTTGTCTATTCTGTCGTGTCTATTCTCTTCAGTCTAATGCCAGTTGCTACCAGTGTGAGAATCACTGCCTCTGCTCACCTGTGCTGCCTGGATTTGTTTATTCTGTTATGTAATATTAAAACATCATTTCTGTCATTTCAACCTGGGTCCACCGCTTCTATCTCACCATCCTACAACCACATATTATGACAGAGTGTTGCATGATGGTAATATTTTGACTCCACCCCAGATCTGTTCCTAACATATTGAATCATAAACACTAAACTTATTTATTTTTGTGTAGAAGAACGATGACCTCACAGAAGTAGTGTCTCTAAATGATCTCTAAATACACAACAGACCAAAGCAGAGTCCCAAAGCGAGCTACAGATAATTCATTAAGTGAAAGACTTTGTAAAACTGCAAAGATCTTTTAGTACCAAAGTCAAAGTAGCTATATATATTTATGCATGTGCTGCAGCTTGACTTCCAGATAAAGTCATTATAGATCCTATAACACAAGATGAAGATACTTTTTTTTTTTTTTGAGTTTGACAATTAAAGTCACAAAGACCAGAGATAACTTCAGTTGATGTATAGCTACCATTAGCCAAATGCTTTAAAGCAGCTGTTTCCATGTGGGCCCGCCTCAGGCAGGCTGCTCCCTCCTCTCCACTCTCTTGTATGTTGTTATTTATGACGGAGAGGACATGTTCAGGAGAACGCCTCGTACCCTGGGAGGTGTGAGCCCCACCTCAAGTATTTATCACGCTCCAGTGAGGCTAGAAGTTACAGCAACCTCCACTCTTCTGTATTTGTGCACGAGGAAACAGCTCAGCTTCATCAAACTCAATGTTTAAGCCTCTTCCATTTACACAAGGTTAGTCAGGCAGAAACGCAGCAATTTTTAGGCGTCATGTTAGAACAGCAAAGTGAACTGAAAGTGAACTCTAATATTAAGGCCAAAACAAAGTTTCTGAACATTTGTGACTCAGTGGGATCGAGCGTGTGTGTAACTGGAGAGGCACTGAACAGAATTTTGAGGCCTTTTTTTTTCAAAATGATTAATTCAGAACCTATTCACTGCAAAACTTTAAACAATAAAATAGAAGGAAGTAATTTCTGAAGCCATTCTGTCATTTGTCATAATAAAAGACAGTTTTGCTATTTTAAAATGAAGAAAAAAGGATCATAAAGTCCAGATCTTAAGCTGTTTTTTCTATCAAATATAAGTAGAGTTGGCAGAGTTTAAATAAGGAAGATGAAATATATCACTTCTTGGTCTGTTGTTACTTCCACAATGTCCCAAGTGACAGATGAGCTGTGGATCAAAAATTTGATCTCCAAATGTATCAGGATTCATACATAACATTTGAGATGCTTTATTACTAATTAACAGAACAATAAATTGAGCCAACTCTTCATTGGCTGTAAATTCTGTGTGATGTGATGATATCTGTATTTTTAGTTTTCATGACACACACTAACACATGAAATTGAATAATTACTGAATAAAACTGAATAAAACAATGTATTCACATGCCTGTGTCTGGACATGTTAGGTTGTCGTATTCAAACTGTAGACGCCATGACAGTTACTTACTGCATGATCAGATATTTAAAGGGGCAGTGTTAACAAACAAACTAACAAAGAGACACTAAGGTCCCTGATGATCTACTGGTCAGGATTTGGCGGTGAAAGCGCCGAGGCCCGGGTACCCTACTTCTTCACCTGCCCCATTGTTTTGATCATAGCTTTAAATCCGTGTAGCTATTGATCATCTAAGTCCTCTATTGTTACAAAAATAGTAAGATCCCGATGGTCTAGTGGTCAGGATTTGGCGCTCTCACTGCCGCGGCCCGGGTTTGA
Source organism: Gambusia affinis (assembly GCF_019740435.1). NCBI lineage: Eukaryota > Metazoa > Chordata > Actinopteri > Cyprinodontiformes > Poeciliidae > Gambusia > Gambusia affinis. The sequence continues at coordinate 2,391,548 of NC_057876.1, forward strand.
TTCCCGGTCAGGGAAAGTCCTTTGTTTTTTCACCTTCCCCATTGTTTTGATCATCTCCTTAAATCCCCGTAGGTTTTGATCATCTAAGACCTCTCTCTATTATTATGAAGACAGTAAGAACCCTGATGGTCTAGTGGTCAGGATTCAGCGCTTTCACCTCCGTGTCCTGGTTTAGATTCCCGGTAAGGGAAAGTCTCGTACTTTTTAACCTTCCCCATTGTTTTGATCATCTAAGTAAATCCCTTTAGGTATTATAACATCATGTTATAATATTAGTTCTTTGTAAAAAAACAAACTTTGCATGTTGCCTTGATTGCATGTTTGAGAAATCCTTTACTCTCCCATGGCAACCGTCTGGTGGGACCTGGCTCCGCCTTCAAGGCATTTCCAAGTTGTCTCTCAGTAGGATCAAGGTGGTGTTTCCAAGAAACTTCCAAGCTTCCACCTCACAGAGCAGCCCTCCCCCCAACTCCCTCACTCAACTCCTTCAGACTAGTCAGCAGCAATTAGCAAACATCTGGTGGAACTCCTAAGCTCATTATCAGAGCTACTTCTCAGTAAAAGGTGATGTTTACTGGTCAGTAAAAATGTTGTGTAGTTAACAGAGGAGCCATGTTGTGATGACTTCCTGTAGGCGGAGTTTTAGAAAGAGCAGGAATGTCTTAAAGAAACAGAGGCCCAATTTCACAGGGTTAATTTAGGAAGTCAAATTTTATACAACTGAAGCTAAAAAAGTTACTTAATTGTGCTATACAATGGCACTATTTAACCTGGAAAATGCATAACACTATCCCCTTGAACACTTTCTCTGGCTCTCTCTGGAATCTTTAAATGGTGAATTAGAAACTGGTTCTGGCAACACAGAATACCAAGCTGCAGAGAGACAGTAATTCCCCAACAGTGTGTCAATCACAAACACACCTCTGCTCTTTGTGGCTGAACTCTGACCCCGTATTTCTTTACAATCAGCTGGGAAAAGCATTGGTTAGTTGTGATACGAGGAGCCAGGCTCAGAGAGCCAGTAAGGAGGCTGAAAGGAAGAAATTACAAATTGAGGATCTGTGAAACATGATCTGTTACAGACCTGGTTATCTTTGACTGTCATATGTGATCTGACTTAATGTCATGATACTGACATGAAGTGAGAATTCATTTATTCACATTCAGACACGTTTGCATGATGATGACTAACCCAGTTATTAGTTCACTAACAGCTTACACACAGTTCCACTGATATTATCACTTCAAGAAATAATGTAATTGTATAATTCATGCTTCATTCATATTGGCTTGAGATTGTTAATGCCCTGTGAGTCATTCATGTAGGACTATGGCCAGGTTAGCTCACTCACATGCAGCTAAATCCAGAATATAGCATATGCTGCTTTAAAATATAAGACCTTTGTTGAATGTTTGGCATTGAGAATAATGAGAGAAACATTTTATTATCATTCCTTTCCTGAATTCAGAGGTTTATGTTTTGGGTAACCTTCCACAAGATTCAAAAACTATCTTCTTCTGTCTGATTCTTCTGGACAGAACAGGCTAAGAACAGGGTCAGGTCTGTAACCGGCATCCTCTCGTCTTTTTAGTTTAGCCCACAATTTCTCTCTCGAACTGAGATCAGGACTTTGTGTCAATCCAAAGCACTGACTGTAAGGGACTTGGTGGTTATTTAGTCTGTTCTCTTATACCACCATGCACCCTTTGGAAAACCTCTTTATACCCCTCAGAAGAAGAAAGAGTAGCCACTGATAAACAAAAAATCTTATCATAATATAGAGAAGATCTAATACATTTCCTTGCAGAACAGGAACAAGCAGGAAGCTTAGTAGGAGTGGGCTGGACTGAAGGGCAGCCCAGAGACAGCACAAGACCTGGAGGACCCAGAAATAAGTCCAAAGATCTTAACGTCAAAGTTGGAAACACCACCCAGTGAGATGGAGAATGATAGAGCTAAGATCACATGAACTTCCAGATTCAGACCAGTCAACAGGTGATGTTTACTGGTCTGATCCACTTGGTATTTTCATGATAGACGAATCAGAGCAGAGTGTAGCAACTCCAATGACAGCAACATCAATACGAAGAAAAGCAACACTCCAGCAATTCCTAGGACTCAATAAGGTTATAGAGAATTATGAAGAGTTAATGCCTGAGTGGAGCAGTCATCATTGGAGCTTAAGTTTTGTACTTAAAAGTATGAATCTGATGACTAAACCCAAAATAATCCGGCATCTCAAAAATAAGCAGAAGCTCTTTCTTTAGAATGTCAAATATGATGAGACTGAACTGCAAAATAACCTCAGTTCAGTCAGAATGCCACTCCAAGAGAAAAATACGTTTCTGTTAGAAACTTCCAGTAAAAATGGAGAATTTGAGTCAGCAGCTCTAAAATGACTTGTTATCTAGTACACAATGAAATATTACTAAAATGCCAGCAGCCAGTCCCACTAAACATTCCCTCTGCTTCTGACACCTGGAAAATATTTTCCTTCTTGAAAACTGTACTTAGCCCTTGGTCACTTATCACAGTTCTCACAGCAGACACCTTTGCCTCATTTTTCAACTGACAAAGAAGCAAACCGTTTACCCAACTGTCTAAGCCCCAAGTTATCAACAGTTCCACTAAATTTAACACAGAAGTTCAACTTCATCATTTTCTTGGTTCACCCCTCCTACTGAGAACGGTGTGACTTAACCTCTCACATGTAGCTGGCCGACTACCTGCCTCCTGCTCCAGGAGGACAGGACCCATGGATACGGTAACTCAGGTGACTAAGGTTCACTGATACGGGGTAAACAGAACATAGCTGAGTGTATGTTCTCTAAGTTTATTGAGCTCAATTGGCCAATCTTAGCCACTCACATCAAATTCAAGACGCTGATGTTATCTATGAAGTGGCTCGAATCAATCTGGAAAAAATTTTTGTTGAACCAACTTAATTTAATTGCTTCAATTGGTTGCAAGTAATTCAAATAAGTTTATCCAACTTAAATTATTCAGTTTAGCCAACTCAAGTTATGTATATCCAACTGAATTTATCAAGTTTATCCAACTCAACGTATAATAATAATCTAACTCAATTCAATAAGTTCATTCAACTGAATGTATTATTATTTTTTTTAAACTGAATTCATTAAAATGACAAGTTTAAGTCACTCTTAGGTAAATCATTTAGTTTACTCCAAATAATGAAGGAAACTAATAAATGATCTCTTCTTTTTGGTTCAGCCAACCTTTATTTGAGAGCAGTAGAAAGTGGGTAAAGACAGAGAGAGAAGACTTGCAGCAAAGGTCATCAGACTCATCGAGGACTGAGGTCTCCTTATGTGAGTTGTTTTTAAGCCCGGCTCCACCACAACACACTGGTTGGTACAGGATCTGTCCCTGGTGAAGTTTGAGTCATGACATCAGACGTAGGATACGAACTTCATTGTTTCAAGTAAAGTCAAAGTAAACGGTTCCTTTAAATCAAGTTAGTAACTTTTAAATTAATTGAACACAAAAAGTAAGTAGTCAATACTAAACAAATTGAATTGAGTGAGATTAATGTAAATAAGTCCATAAAATGAACTACAGTCAAAAACACTTAGAGTGTACTTCCATGCTCTCACAAAGGCTGATGTCAAAACTCAAACCCTCCAATCATTGAGGGATTGTGGGATTGCATTGCTGCAGATAATCCAGCTTTGTTTCATATATTCTTCCAACATGGTGGAGTGACCCACCAAGCAGAACCAGAACAGTTGTGACCCTGTTTGTTTTCAAGAAACTCTTAAAGAGCCAGAGATCCTTTCCTACCGCAGCCTATCACCAGCCTGCTCAGCCCTAACTCCTCTACTGCACTACCATTCATGCCAATAGTCTGACAGAGTCTTTATTGTTAGCTTTGGTATTAACTGCATCATTATATCCACTTTTCTAAGTTGCTTTTGGATAAAACATGACAGTGAAAACACAATAAACTTTTAGAAACCTTTTCCATTCCACAAACTGAGAGAGACTCTCTTTCCTTCTGCTGATGTCTTCTACATTGATATCAATTACTGGTTGCCATAGCAATGACAATTACAGTTTCTTACAGTTAAAGTGATTACTGTACATCAGAGAGAAACAAATGAGTGTTAGACTTTACTACAAAAAATATTTTTTCCTTGCTTTGTGTGTTAAGGTGAACACACAGGAGGTTCAGACAAGTTAAGTAAGAAAACAGAGAAGAAAGATGAGTCAGCATAAGGAGAACAATGTGTGGAGGAAGGAAGTGAAAACCTGAAAACCAGAAACACAAACCTGAAAGGAAAAAGCTGCAACCTTTGTGTCTGAGAATAATTTTGCCAGACTAGAATGAAGTGTGCTTAGCAATTCAACTACAGCAGAACAGGAATTTAGTGCGTTTAAGTAGAAAGGGATTTACTTCGTAAGTTTTCCATGTATGAAGCATTAGCATATAATGTTGTTTTTGTACCCGGAACCCAAAGGATCCACACTAATATGACCAAAGTTTCCCCACAAGGTGGGCCCAAAGAGTAAACAGATCAGTGTGAATTTTTTTTTTCATTCTACTTGATTTATTTTTTGTAATCCTTTTGTGTTCCCTTATAAGATATAGAGTTTTATTTCTCTGAGTCAACACTGAAGGAAACAAAAACCTTAATGACAGGAAGCTGCAACAGAGAAAAAATCAGGCAGACATATTTGCTACTGAAAATGAGAGGAAAGGGGCATGAAACATTTAGAAAAAAATCTAAATTACTCATTTATTTAAGGTTTATTTGCTTTGGACATTTTTTATAAATCATGGCATGGAATGATTTCCTATGATTTATTCCATCTGGACTCAGAAGTTGGAATTTCTTTGGTGAGGCCTTGAATTACATCCACAGCTTTCCTTCCAGTTAACTCAACCATCTCAGCTAACTTATCAAATGTTTGCTTAAGGAAACCAAACAGGTTTGACCCAAATCTTCTTAGAAGACAATTATCCCTGAAACTGACTAACAACCCTGTGCATCCTCTTCACGATACTGTCTCAGGAAGGCAGAGCATCTTCAGTCAGAGGCTTCTTCAGATTCACTGCAGTACAGACCGCTGCAGAAGATCATCACAATCTTTGAAGAATCTAAATGAATGAGTTACATCATTTAATTTTCCTTTGGAATTAATAAAATATTTTTGAATCTTGAATTTGAAATTTATGTTTGCAAACTTGAACAAAGTCACACAAAAACAAATCTCTAAAAGGTGTTTTCGCTAAGTTTCCAAATATTTATCAGATAGAAATAATTTAGGTTATTCTAACTGACATAAAACAAGAGAAGTTTGGTTTGATTTAACGTCAGACAGAGAGAGAAAAATAACGTCTTTTTATTTGTTATTTGTAAATATCTGGTCAGACTAATGAGTTGGCTTATATTTTTACCGTACATCATGGAGGTTGACGAGACATGCCAATGTCACCATCAAACATCATTTAATACTAACCCATCTTCAGATGAAACATGGGAGGTTTGTGCTGCTAAAGTCACAGAATATTGACATTTTCAGTAAATACGAACACGTTTTCACACCACTAGTTTATGCATTGTTTTGATGTTACATAAAAGCTACATTGGAAGGCAGGGCAGTGAAATCACTGCTCCATTTCCCATGGCTCATAATGAAAAACGATAAAAAGAAATTGAAGGCTACAAAGCTGAAATATAGCCAGTGTCAGTGTCCATGGACCGTACCAATTACACTCATCCAAATGTCCTCATTTCCAGGAATCCAGTTTAGTTTGATAGCAGGAAAATAATTTGTGCAGCTTTAAACGCCGGTTTCATTCGTTCTCCTGTTTTGATGACTTAACAGCCGAGTCCCAAATCGCCACAACTGCAAGACGACCACAGGTCCACAAACGACCTCTTACTGCTGCAGTGATTGGAGTAACACAGCAGGATAAGTGAATCAATGAGCGATCTTATTTGCTTTACAGTGTTTGCATAATTGCACTTTCTGGGCAAACAGGCAGTCACCTGGTTTCATGGCTCACAGAGTTTGACAGTGGAGGAAAACCCTCAGGTAAAAAGAGAACGACCGATTTGTCCCGAGCATTTAGCAAATGAGCCCTTCTGAGTACAGAACCGTTAGTATTTACATCTGCTGGCTCCCCTGATGAAGACGGCTGGAAAACGTGGCATTACTAAATAATTTGGTTTGTCACACTGACAAACCAGGATCCTTTAATGAATTTTAGAAAGAGAGGAATTTTTTTAAACAAAATAATCAATGCCACAATTACGGTATTTACACATCAACTTCCACAAAGCCAATTTGACAATACAGCAGCACACCGATGCATTATGTAGAGATGGACACTAAGACGGCTATGTAAGCAGAACACTTTTAATGCTCTGTTGGTTCCAAAAAGCTCATGATGCCATGCACTCTGGGCATGAAGTGGTTGTAGTTTTTTCATTTTCACCAGACGCACCTGGAGTGTTTGCTGCTGAAAAGCTGGACCTCAGGGTGAGTTCACAACAGCCATGTTTAGTCATCTTTAATCCCACTAGAAAGTTCAGTTTGTTTGGGAAGGTGTGAAACAGAATCTGATGCAGACCAAAAACACAGACTTGGTTTTGCTGAAGTGAACTCTGGTGCAGTTTGAAGGTGGACTGGACAACCGCTTCAAAAACAGGAAGTGGGCTATAGCGCAGGGCATTCTGGGTAAAAGCCACCAAAACAAACGTGCGAAGCTAGCACTAGCTGAAAAAATGGGTCTTGGTTTTTTGCCAGACAAAAAAAGCTCCATGGATTTTTCCTAATGCGATACATCAAAATGCTCATAAAAATATGTTGATGAAAACATGGCTAGCGTTAATAACGTCTCCAGAACAATAAACATAAAACATCCACGTTCACTGAGGTGTTCATACCTGGGGAATGATGGCACCTATAATCAGCTTGTATGTCCTGGCTTGATGTTTGATGAAGAAATCTGTGGTCTGATGTGTCATGTCTGATTGTGTATGTACCTTAAAAATTAAAGTGGAAACCTATTTTTCTTTCAAAGCATAAGTTCTTCCAATTAATTGATTAATTTTGTAACTGTTTGACCTGATGACCATTTCACTTATATAAACTGCAATTAACAATCAAAATATGTTTTGTCTCTGTGTCGTTGCTGTGAGCAGTCCATTATTATTACATTTAATCGCAGAGGTGATGTCACACAGTGTGTGTGTGTGTGTGAGAGAGAGAGAGAGAGAGCAGTCACTGTAAAACTGGGTTTTATTTGAAATAAAGACAAAGTGATGATCAGATTTCAAGTCTTAAGGATCATTTTGTTAGTGATTAGCTTTGTTAGCTTTAACGGATACATTAATCAGTCTCCACTGATTAATGGAGACTGATTAATGTGTCAGAACAGATCCAACAGATCCAAATCCAGAGTCCCCCATGACAGAAGTTAAAAGCCTAACAGAACAAAACCCAACTTGTAATATGTGTAACCTTCCTATTATCTACTGAAGTCAGCGCCGGGTGAATTCACTTCATCAACTCAATGTCACGTCCCTGAGGCAGCTACAAAGTCACTTCCTGTGGCAGTCGGCTCTTTTTGAATCCTCAGACGGATGAAACCGCAAACAAGTAAATGAGCAGCTTCTTAGTTTAAAAACAGCCAACATTTCACCTTAAAAACCACTTAATATTAATTTCCATCAAAATGTCCAAACTTTAAAGACAACAAATAAATGCTAAATATTCTATATTTTCTTTTAAAAGAAAAACTTTAGTAAGATCAGATGTTCTCCATAACCTAACATGGTGTAGTTCTGTTTGACTGATGCTGTCTGTGCTCAGCAGGGTGCCGGCTATTTCTGACAAGGACGTCCTGCATATTCATATCCGGGGGAAAATTTGTACTTAGATTGCCAATGTGCCATTTGTGATAGGAAAAATAATGATCAAGCCGTTAGTATTTCAAGGAGTGTCTGATTTCTGTCAGTCTGTCAACTTTTCTGTACATTTCTTCTGTACTTTCTAGTTTTTCCATGTCTGTGAGATGCTTAAGCTGAAGTCAGCCTCTTGCATCCAGGAAGTGGAAAAAGAACAGATTTGTTTTCTCCAACCAGGGACCATCAAGACTCAGATGATCTCCTGTCAGTTTCTCATAATATCTCTCCCAAAACTACTCACTGAAATAAAATATTATTGATCCATTAATGTCAGGGATTGTGTCACCAAGTGGAACACATTATTTAGATTTACTACATAGAGGGAAGTTTGAAAGTCTTTCTTCCTGTTAATCATGATGATTTTCAACTTAGAGGTTAATGAAAATATGACATTTTCAATTAGAGTTCTACATCAGATCAATAAGAAACATCTTTTAAAAAACAAAAATGAGTGCTTAACAAAAACTATGACAATATATGACTATATTTCACTTATATGCATCTAGTTTTGCAGGGTTGTAAAATGAGAGCTGTTTTGTTTGTTAAAGGACGGAGAAGCTGTCTAAACCCTAAGACCGAGCTAACATTATGATTTTAGTTTATTTCATGCTGATATAACAAAAAGATCATTGAAATATTGTTTTAACCCTTTCATGCACAGTGGTCCCTACAGTGGACTGCTATCTAAAAGCCATTTCTTGTGAATTTGTATGTAATAAATGCACACAGACCACTGAAGTGGACACTGATGCATCATAAAATATATTATCAACTATTGGCTACCAACTGCAAATGCAAGAAATTATTTTTGTTAAATCCAATATGGCTGACAGACAACAAAATCATACCAACCAACCCAGCCCCTCCTTCTACTGTAGACGACTATTGCAGGTAAAAAAAAAAAAAAAAAAACATTATGACGTCAGATAACCCCTAAAGAACAATACTACTGATGTAATTTTTAAATGACAACTTTGTATTTGGAGAAAATTACAACTAATCACTTAGAAAAATTTTAAAAAAGAAAAACAATTGTGCAAAATATCTTTTCCTATCTTTTTTTATGCCTTAAGAAAATAGAAAAAAAACACAAAGGATCATAATTCATGCATGAAAGGGTTAAAAACAAACATGTTATTATTTTCAGTGTGGACTGGTGAACTCGGTACATTTAACAGAAGCCTGTGTAGAGATAGACTGGGTTTCGTTTTGTTTCGTTGCTTTCTTTTTTACAGGAGACAAACACTCTGATGTGTCGGACAGAGAAAGATAAATCTATTTTCAGGCTGCCAAAATGCCAAGTCTCCAGCATCATCAAACGCAATTTGATTATGCTTATGAAAATGTCTCATAACGGCGTCAACATGAGGAGGCAACACAGCGAACAGAGGGAGACTCAGAGAGGAAGCAACAGCCAGAGAGTCGCAGTGTTGTTACTAAAATCAATATTTTAATTTCTTTGGCTTTTTTCTGTGATTATTCCTTAAACTAGCAATGGATTTATGAATTCACAAATTAGAAACTAAGTTTCATCTAAGCTTTTGATAAAAGCTCATCACTGCAGCCAAGTGGTTTGTGGAGCAAATGTTAGGAGTTTTGACTTTGTGTGTGTCGGACATCTTGGAGGTGTTATTGATGCAATCAGAATTCAGCAGTTATGGCAAATATTCTGTCTGCCAGTTATAAACAACAATATTCATCTCACTCAATTATAAAGAGTAAAACCAGAGAACTGATCATTTTTAGCGGTCTCTTATTTTTTTAGGTACCTTTATTAAGGCACCATGTGCCTGGAAAATTCATAACAGCCTTCTCCCCTTTAAAGCATCAACATGGCTGATGTAATGCTGTTATTCTTACTGCTGTGTAGTTGCATAATTCAGAACAGAAGAGAGTTGCAGTCTTTGAACAGTGCTGCTGAGTATCATGGTGTCAGACCTTTCAGATGATAGAGAGGAGGCTCCAGTAAACTGTTGAACCTCAGCCTGAGCAGCTGTAGCTTAGCGGTGAGGTGAAGAAGAAACTGGACTGGATGCAAAAGCTCTCAGTGAGGTGATTCATCTCTGTTCAGATGACCTTTGGTCAGGAGATACTCAGCAGAAGAACCAGATCCTGGGCACAAGCAGTAAAAATAAATGTCCTGCGTGGCGCGGCTGGTCTCGTTCTAAGACTGAAGATGATGAGGTCTGTCATCTCTGGGCAGCTTGGAGTGGATCTTCTGCTCCTCACAATCACAAAGTGTCAGCAGAGAGAGCCCAGCATCTGATTTCTGCTTTTGGAGATTTTCTGTCTGTCCTGTTATGGAAGGAGACGCAGGACTTGCTTATGGGTCAGTAATCAGTCTTTGACCACGGAGGACAAGCTGGTGGATTTTACAAACTGATTTTCGTGCGTTTTCTCACTGGCAGTACTCTGCTTTCTCATTCTCTAACTCCTATCAGTACAACTTCAATCATTTCTTTCAGCATCAAGTCAGACGATTTTTTGAAGCGGAAATTAAAACATTTGTCCACTGCTGTTAGCATACTGCACTTGTTCTTCAGATTTACAGGACTACCAGAAACACGTTTCAAAGACTCCAGCTCTGAACAGCAAAAACAGTGAAACGTTGCTTTTACGTTCTGGTGCAGCAGAAACCACCGTAAACCCAGTAAAAGATTCCGCCCAGAACCTCTGAATCTATTAGCAAGATTTATCAATTGCCAGATGTGCAGTAGTTCTCCATGATTTCAGCTAACATATAGATGCTGAATAAACATGTTTGGAAGGTGAATCTTCTAGGAACTCCAGTTGTGATTCTGACTTATCACAGCAAGTAAGATTAAAAGCACCTTAGCATTGCACCAGGATATTGCAACAATGTATTAGGTGTCAGTATGTTATGACTCACAGGGTCATTTGTAACTTTGACATCCTTAAATTACTTGGACTGAACATGTTTATCATTTGTGGTTGAAAATGTGACTTGGAATTGGCAAGTATCTCAACTGATCCAGTCATACTGTTTCACGACACTCCTAGTTCTTAATATTCCAAAATATAACGTCCAAACGTTAAGATTTCATGATATTTTCTCAAAATAACAAAAGCTGCTTGTTTACATTTGTAATTTCCTTTCTTTTTTTTCTTTAACTAGACTTTAGATGCCTTGTTTGAAAAGCAGAATCTGTTTCTGTGAGGTGAAGGTGCGGATGTGTAGCGTGTGTCGCTCCTCAGAGTGGCTGAAACGCATATTGGATGTTTAGGAAAATATTTGCATCCATCAAGGCGGAGTTGTTTCCCTGACGACGTTCTGTTCCCATCCACTTCCAGCAGCGTGGCTTCATAGACGCAGTGCGTGTGCACTTGACTGGCCCGCCTGCAGACCAGATGCATTTCCTGTTGAAAATGTGTGATTCACCGTGAATAGAGTCAGACATAATGTCCACATCCTGTTGAGCTGCTGAAATGATCAACTGCATCAAAACCCACATTCATCTGGCAAAAAGGAAAATAGCAGCCATGAATCCAAATACAGAGAAAATCACAGATGAGCATTTTCATCCGCAAAATAATTCAAAAGTCAACACTGCAGTCTTCTGCAGTACTGCACTCTGAGTAAATGCATTGTTAAAGCCATAAAGACAGTCATTACTTTAATGTGTTTATCCAGCAAACTGCTATTACCACATTGGACATTAATTAATCACTCATAATGTGTTGTGTATTTTAAAGCTACTTAATAAGACAAATAATCTGCTTGACCTTTTTACCTTGCCTCACTCAGGAAAAGTGATCAGACGACAGAACTGCAAAATGTCAACTAAAACTCCCATCAATTATTATTATTATTATTATTATTATTATTATTATTATTATTATTATTATTATTATTATTAAATGTGTCCTGTCTGGCGGTGTGGAGCTCAGAGTCGTTGTCCTTCCAGGCTCCACTCCATGTGATGGTGAAACTTTATTAGCAATTTGACTTTAAGTTTATTTCAAATGTAACAGACGAGAAAAAGAAAGGAGAAAAGAAAGAGAGGTAGGTTTAAAGAGGAAAAATGGAGAGAAAGACAAGGAGAACACAGGTCAACGCCATAGAAATCTGCCACTAGAGCTGCAGAAAGAGACAGAGATCAAACAACATTTAGTCAGACCGCTTTAGAAGATGTTTATCATTTATTAGCACTTTCTGAGGGGTAAAGGCACAGAAACTGTTAATCAGGAACTGCATGTTTGCTTTCAGACCGACGCTGTGATTTATTCTTGCTGGCGGTTTCACCATGCCACTGTATGGAAGATCACTAGTAAGGAAGATGATGGATAATATAGTCTGAGTTTTGTGCTTGATGTACATTAAAGGACTTCATGATGTTATGAAGTAATGACACAAGTTGCACACGATCAAAGAAAGACAAACTGCGTGAAAAACTACAAGAGGCAAGCTGCACGTAGCATTTTTTCAGCTAAATAAAATTAAGGACAAATTTTATGATGTGAGCTCAACATAAATGCATAAAGCAACACAAAGACACAATTTGTAATTAAATTGTAAACATGCTGTACTTACCTCATTCGGCTGACACTAATGAGAAAACAGTGTCTGCTGTAAAGAAACGGCCTAGAAAAGCATCTCTACATACAGTTAGCTATTCCAGCCTAAATAGCATCTGAATGCTAACCAATTAGCAGCAGCACAGACGCTAACACTAATGTCAGAGGTCACATTTCTAAAGACGTTCAATGAATGATCAGGAGTTCCTGAAACTCTGGAAAGATAAACGGATAGAATAACACTTTGACCCAATTTGATGGTGGAAGAAGCTCAGTAACGACATATTTGTTATTGAGCGAATATGTCTATGTATTAAATAATTTAGCAGCAAAAAAGGTTTTTAGATTTGAAAATGTTTATTTTGTGGAAATTGATCATTTTGCTGTTTTTTATTTTAATCTGCTTCCTGTCTTTTACTTTCAGATTTTCTTTCTTCTTGTTCTGTGTTGCTTCATTGAGGACCTTTGAATAGTTCTCTGTATAAATAGTGCCGTACAAATGAAGGCAGAAATGCTGAACACACATGCACATATGGAGTTTTCTCACAAGGACCAGAAGAATGCAACATGTTTCCTGACAGAACAGCTTTTCCTCCACACTCACACCGGCTGAAAGGCTCCAGGCTCTGAGCTGTTTTCACGTCGAGGTGCAGAAACCACTTTCATCAGAAACAGTTTTATGGGGTAATAGATAAACAATGCTACAGCTATTGTTGATAGCCAGTGATTGCGCTTTTTGAAACAATCTGTATTATACTTAAAACACAATGCACTGCCTCACTAAAGTGTCCACACCTTTAACAAATTGTGTCCAACAAAGTCAATTTATTTTACTGGGACTTTCTGAGACAGGCCAACACAAAGTAATGCGTAATTGTGGAGCGTAAAGTAAAAACTCACACATGGTCATCAGACTGTTAAGCTTATAAACGTCCATTTTAATGCTTGTGTAAAATGTGTAAAGAGCACATTGTAGTCTGGTTGTGTCAAAACTCACAAATGTTCAGTGGGTCTGAATACTTTTGTAAGACACTCGTCCTGTGAGCTGTGGCTTAAAGCTCAGTGATTATGTTTCCTCATCTCTCTGCACCAAAAGTCACCAATAACAGTGGGTTTTGTCTTTCATTAGGGGAAGGTAATGTTAGGATACCTGGAACAAACAGAGAAAGGAGGTCACACAGGAGGAGGGAAGCTGCGCCTCCTTACATTCAGACATACAATAGATCTAAGCAAACAGCAGGTTACACTGCAGATTGTAGAGCAGAGAGCAAAAACAGCTGCTGCTGATGTACGGCTGCTCCGAGGTAAAGCCCAACCCTTCCCTCCGCTCGGTGTGCACTTCTGTCAGAGAGAGACTCCACACATCAGGGGATTGGATGAACTGCAGAGAGGAAGCAGAGGATGGATGTGACCGCATTGACAGCGGATAGACAGCTTCACTACTTTGCCGCAGCTGTTTGTGTTGTAGGAAAGCGGCTGATTGTGCACTTTTCTCCCCCACAACAATAAAAAAATAGAAACTTAAAGCTAATGAGGCACACTCTGCAAGAGGTTGCCACCCGTTTGCACGAGTAGGCCTTGGAACATGAGTGCCGGTGACAGACAGTCCTCAATATTTCACTTTTCCTCCTGGTGTCCGCACCGCTCTTCACGCCGTGATTGATGGATTTGAGCCCGGAGTGCAGACGGTTCGCCTGCAAACCGCCGGGCCGCCGCAGCTCTTGTCACCCCGGCATCACCGCCACGTCTGACTCACTCAAAGACTCGTCGTTCAGCTGGACGTTTTTAATCACGCTGCGTGACAGTTGCCTCGCGTTGCATCAATGGCGCACTTCAAGACAGAGACTCGACTGTTGTGAGTCCATGGAGTTAAAAATAATGAGAACTTGCTTTTAGCCATAATCGACAAAACAATGAGATTCATACTGAATTCAAGTTGCTCTGCAAATTAGAGTTTGAGAAGACTCCACTGGAAAATCTCCATTCCCACAATATTAGCGAAAGGACGGCAAGCTGGTAAAAAAGGTAAACACAAATAAATGATTAAAAGAGTCTTAGCTACGTACGCATCAGTTCAACACTTTTTACTTTCAGTCAGTCTAACAAATGAACAATTCATGTAAGATTCATGATTTATTTATTTATTGTTTTTTTTTGAAGAACCGCTAAGAGTTCACGCTGTCTTTGTTGTTGGCCTGCTGTTCTGTGTCCCTTTGTTTGGTGGGCCTAAGCCGACGGGTGGGCCGGGAGCCGAGCGAGCGTGACACATAACAGAGCAGAATATTCTTTTGAAGAAAACCGTATGTCATTAATTATTCTGGGTAAATGCTTGATCCTGCATGGTGTTATTGTTAGCACTGAAAGGTGGCGAAGCCTCGAGGAAGAAGCTGAAGCAGAATGCTGATTTGGGAGTTTAATTAAAGAAGAAGGATCTGGAACGTGACGATGGAATCTGAATGAACACAACACCCGCTGGCGTCTTAGAGACCAGACGTTTACATGCTCTGAGTACAAATACACACACCTTTTCCCTCAGCGTCTGACGTCCAATCAGACCAAAATTCTCTTTTGTTTAATTCAGTTAAAATTGTTTATTTGCCAACTGCCAAACTTTCTCTGAACTCAGATGGTTACATGCAGAGTTATTACCGTCACATATGGTGATGGTATCACAATTACCATATGTGGTGATGGTGGTAACATTACCATCACCACATAGCATTTTTCTTCCTGGTTGATGTCTAAAAAATGTGTGTATCTTTTTTATTATTGACATTGTAAAGTATGGAAACTTCACAGCATTCTTGAAGCAACGTGGATTCTGTTCTCTCCACTATTCCTCTGGACTAAGTTTTAAAATAAAGAATAAAGTAATAAAAAAATAATAATTTCTAAAAGATGACTTTGGACACTGAGCTTCTGTCCAGTCCTGTTCAGCTCAGGTAAAGACTCAAAACTGCAGTTATTCCTGTTATTTCACTTTTTCCTACCATATTTCATCCTCATCATACCACTATAATGCCAGGATGCAGCACTCTGAGAACAGTTAGCATTTTCAGCAGTGACCTTTATGTTGGTGAGAATCTGTAACGATGCAAATCTACAATATGTGTATTGTGATACAGTGATAATCAGCAAAACTATTTAAATTATTTCACCTTAGCAGTAAATGAACTTCAACTCCATGATATTTATTAAGGTTCACTGTCATGTTAACTCTTTTACAATCCTAATCACACGTATGCCATCTTATGCATTTGATACAACTGGGGAACAATGAAAACGATGCTTTAATAACAAAAATAACAAAACTTTCAACTTGATGGCTCCACAGTCTTCAGAAAGGTTTGAAACTACTATGGAAAACTGCACTAAACTGCATTACCTTCACTTGATGTCACAAAGTAATGACGGCTTCTGAGAATACAATAGACATCAGGGTTACCTATTAATGTTGCTTCATAATTAAACAGAAATGAAAAGACTTTCACAGGGAAAGCATGCGGGACTTCACAGAGTACTCCACTGTAACTCACCGGCGCATGAAGTCGTGTTTAATTGGCTGGCTGTGACCCTGAAAATGTTTCCCCTGATTAAGCCCACGTGTTAAAGGAAGAGTCAGAGCGGGACACAGCAGACTAATTGAGACGAGTTACTGAAACGATTCGCCCTGCATCTTACATCATATAAATGAAGCAGTAGCAGTACTCGCTGTGATCTGCACGTTCTTTAATTAATTTAGTCAACTTTACAACAATTATCTTTAGACTTCTGCAGCAATTTACTGTTTTCAGTCGAATGTTCACGCAAAACCTCCGGAGGAGAAAGAAAGGTAGGTTGTGAACAAACAACTTTAATTTCAAAATGACTCCTCCACCTGGTTGCACAGATACAGAAGTGTTGTTTATGTTTATAGGAAACAATCACTTACTTTAGTCAAAGCTATCAAAGAACATCCAAGACAAACCTTTTTTTTTCCTTTCATTATCTTTATGCTGTTGGAATTAAAAGGGGCTGCTTGAAGTCTCGGCTGTGTTTCATGTGCTTTGGTCTTATTTCTCAGTGTGCATCTCTAATGTGGAGTTAAAAAATGGAGTTCAGTTAAACAGGTGTTTGATCTTTATGTCCAGTCTCCCATCTCTGTCAAGCGTACATTCACTCACAAAAACAAATACCCATTAACCTGAAGAATGAGTGGCTCTGGAACACAAGCTGCTGCCTCTGGAATGGGAGGAGAGACAAGTTTTATCAGTCAGTTTCTAGAAGATCTGGCAGTGAGTCAAAATACTACACAGGGAACTGTGAACACCAGCACAGAAATTCATCATTTGTATATTTTTTAAGTTAATGCATAATTGTGAGCTTGCAGTAAATGTTCAACAAAAAAATGGTGAAATGTAAAGTTAATCTTAACTTTACCAGAATAAAACCCCATTGAAATTAAAAACTCCTTTTTCAAGAGCGTCCTGTCAAATTGTGTTCAAGTGACTGCTAACTCCCACCTGTCTTACTTCTTCTAATTCCTGGTAAAACCTCTGACATCAACATTATTATCCTCCTGCTTCCTATAACACTCACCAGCAGGTTTGTCCTGCAGCGTTTGTCTGGGGAGTAGAAACGTTAATAAACACTTTTTAATCTTACCTGAGTTGTGGTCTTGAGTTTTGTGTCTGGAACACCTAAAACTGGCTGGACTGACCTGATTCACATGTGCCGAGCTTTTAGATTCTCAGGAATACTTTAGGTTGTGACTCTATCACCGAATTTTCCCCAAAGTGCTGAGCATATTTATCATATTTAGTAATCAGGTTACAAATTACGTTATTTTAGTTGGGTCAGTAAAAGTGACTGGCACAACAATTACACATGTTCAATTCACATGTACTTATCCTGATCAGTGTTTATTATTTAATTATAGAGATCCAAGTTTCTAACATTTATTTAAGACTTTGTTAGAAAACTTTTTTTTTCCCTCCTAAAACATTTTTTTGGATGAGAAATATTAACGGAAATAAATTGATAAAGTCACAAAAATGTCATCAATTTAGTCAAAAGACAGAATTTTTCTAGATCAAATTCGAGTGAAAACTATTGAGAAAAATGGATTTCATTTTAAGTGCAAAGGAATCCCAGTTTAGTTGAACAAACATAGAAACTTTCAAATATAATGTTTTTGTTACTTTGTGGATTTACTCCTCCACAGCCTTAATTTACAGTCCAACATTTCCTGAATCAACATTAACTGAAATTGTTCCCTTTCAGCAAAATATTTTCTTATTTAAAAGTGCTTTCCACCGTTCCATTCAGAAAAAATAAAAAGATTATAAAGTTCTTTGGAGAACATCTGGAGCTTATGAAAACCCCAACATTTCACGTCTTTAAATGAATAATTTTAAACAAACCAAATTTCATGGTCTATTGAGAAGCAGTGTTCTCCAATAACTCTGAATGATGTAAGCTGTTGCAATAGGCTCTAGTGATTTCCACGCCTCACTTTTCAGGACTGAGGGAGAGTTTTCTGCTCTTTGAACTGAAACCGGCTCGGTTTCCTCTGACTTCTCAGGCCGGGCCTTTCTGCTCCGGGCAAAAGTCGCTCTCCGTGTGAGTGTAGGTCTCTCTCTGTGTGTGTGTGTGTGTGTGTGTACTTCACAGTTTCACGGCTGTGACCAGGTTCTCACAGCACTGAAAATACTTCACTTCCATCATCACAGGCAAATAGAAAACAATATTTTTTATTGTCTGCAGCAGACAATAAAACTAGTTGCTAAGTAAGTAAACTTTTATCACCTCAAGTCAAATGAAGGAACGTGCCTGAAACATCCTGACAGTAATCAGCCTCAGAGAGTCCAGTTACGTTATATGGATGAAGCTATCATCCAAATAAAGTAACCGGTATCCGCTTTATCCTCACTGTAGTCTGTGAGAAAACTTCAGCTGCTTGTTTAGTTTATTGACCTCGGATGGATTTGTTTCTGTCTGCGTTCTTTAGTGACACTAATGAAGAGCTCTGCAAACAGATGATTCTTTTTAGTGTTTTCCTTCTCTGAGTTTCTTCCTGACAGTGAATGAACTTCCCCAGTTGATTTTTCCTACCAAAGAGCTAAACTGATGGCGTTGCTCAGTGGTGGCAGGAGCACTTTGAAGATTCCCTTCATCCATTTTCCATGAGGTCTCAGAATCTGACACCTCAGGGAAGATGAGTCCATTGCCATGGTACAGGTTACAGGAACACCATGCTACTTTGGCAACTTGCCAACGTAGCCAGGTCTCTAGAGAGCAGAACTGATTTGTTTTCATTTCTCTTGTACAGTTCATCGCGAGTTCAGCCTGAGCTACGAGCAAGGAGTCTTTGTCCAAATGGAAAACGGGTCACACTGCTTCTAGAAGACAAAACCCTTTGAGTAAATCTTGAGATCCAACGTCAGGCCTCAACAGAATCATATTTGTCAGATCTCAGATCTGACTGCGCCTGGAGAACACTGGCTGTGTTTCAATCCGATTGTTATGCGAATTTTAAGAAAACCTTTGAAATGTTGCAAAAAGAACAAATAAACTAACGGAAGTCACAAAGAAACCACTCCATGCTTCAAAGAACCATTTTGAAAGTTTCAAAATGTTAAACTTTGTGTTTGAATTCAGAGTAAATCTGACCAGTTCTAGGAGGTCTGGGAGGAAAGTCAAAGCTGATTAACACACCAGCTTTTATTGGCCAGTCACGCTTCTGTTATTAGTTTCAGCCAATAACAAATGAACACATGGCTAATTTGTGTCACTAACTCTTTGCTGTAGTTGGGGGAAAAACATGTCAGGCCAGGTTTGTTCACAGGTTTAGGTGAATGCTCAGCTATATTTGGCCCACAGTTGGCACAGATAACTTTTATGATAAAGAGGGAAGGAATGAGAATTTGTAACATCGTGCAACTGAGTACATTGCATAGATGGATTCTTTAGCAGAAAGAGAACAGCAGGTCTTAATGCCAACGGGAGTAAATCCTTACATTGGAGACGACATCATCCCCCAGGAAGACATCTGTGAAAAGAAAACATGGCAGGACTACTAATATGACCAGAGGAATTAAAGTCTGCAGGAATATTTTTCAGTTTCTCAGGGCGTATTTCAGAGTTTTTAGAACACTATTACAAAACATAGCATGTCAGACCTATTGGTCTGACTGGTCTAAGAGACTAAGAGTGGAATATGATGGTAACGAGGCGGTGAGCAGCGCTGCGCCCCACACTGACAGGCTGCATCTAGCAACTGTAAAACCAAAAATAAAGTAATTATTTACATCAAGCTTTCTTTGGGCTGATAGAAAACATTGTCCAACTGTTTGGAATTATTATTTTCGTCTGCTTACCTGGATGGAGGGATAGCAAAGTGACCTTTAGAAAAGATTGGGTTCTTTTGAATGGCTTTAACTGGAAATGTAGGACTGGAGTCTCAGCAGTTAGAAAGTCCCATTTATTGTTTTTTACAATGTTGCCTGACATTTAATGTAATGTAATGTATAGCATAATAACATAATTGATCAGGTTTGGGGGCAGTTTTCTGAAACTTTTCCTCCATCATCGCATTTGCAGTGTCATCATTCAAATGTCCTAAATTTTTTCATTATTATTCTTATTATTATTAATTATTATTATTATTATTATTATTATTATTATTATTATTATTATTATTATTATTATTATTATTATTATTATTATTATTATTATTATTATTATTATTATTATTTCTATGTGTTTACTTTATTAGAAAGTTTGGGATCCATGCTCTCACAATGCTTCTGGGGAGACTTGTTCCTGGTTTCATGGCTAATGTTTCTATAAAAGAACCAAAACAGAGAGAACTGCATATTTAACATAAAACTAATCAAAAATTCAGAGCTAAACTTTAAAATGCTGACCACTGAGCTTCGTGTAATGAGATAGGTTCTGGGCCAAAGCTGTCTACATTTGCCTAATTGAGAAAAGAGTGTGCATGCTCCCTCACAGCGGGGGTCCGCTAAATTAGCCCCAAACAGTTCAGGTGATATAACAATGAAAAATGTATGTATTAATTAAGTAGGAAACAAATTGCGAAACAATTTAAATTAAATGCAGCCGACCAGTCAAGTTTTCTGCCTCATTTATCAGGATCGTTCTGATTTTTTGTGATCATATTTTTAATATTAGAAAAATTAAAAAAATATGTGTGCATATGTTTGATATTAAAAATAGGCACACATATTGGTTTAAAGTTTCTTTGTCTTAAAATAGGAATGAATTTCCAGTAAAGGTTAGAGAGAAAGGTTTCATAGTGATTTTACAGCTCTTGGAGCCAGAAAGAGATTTTTAAAGTCTGTTCATGTTCAGGTGTAGCAAACTGAATAAAATGCAATGTTTCCTCCCTCCAACAATCTAGCAAAATCCCAGTTGCCACATTTCACATCTGAACTTTTTCACAATTTTTACCTCAAGAGTAATATTATTATAGCTGTACTAAAGACATTAATAATTGTGTTTGGTTGCATTATCACTTATTTCATGATGGTGCAGCCTTCAAAGACTGCCAGGTACCCAAGTTCTAATTCCAGCAACTGTTTCTGAGCAGCAAAGCATTGAGCAGACAGATCCTCCTGAAGAGGGGCAGCACATGACGCCATAAAACACTGAGGGGAATCTGGATGAACTGCATTCAAAATACAATCAGACAGACTGTGTGACCACACCATCAGAGGATCAATATGCTCCGCTCTCAGTGAGAGACAGAAAAGCAATGTCATCTCATAACACGGAACAGAAGAAATCAATCAGCCGAGGTCCTGTCATAGACTGTCTGGCTTTAGTCACTGAGGATGAGTAGCTTCTGTGAAGCACTCAGGAGGAGGAACATGGCCAAATCCAAAACGGTTAGCAGTGATGTATGGGTGTTCGGTTTTAACAGAGGAATCATCT
Organism: Gambusia affinis; assembly: GCF_019740435.1. Taxonomy (NCBI): domain Eukaryota; kingdom Metazoa; phylum Chordata; class Actinopteri; order Cyprinodontiformes; family Poeciliidae; genus Gambusia; species Gambusia affinis. The sequence goes on from NC_057876.1 coordinate 2,412,962, forward strand.
CTATGTGACGGAGAAGTTTGGACTTCTTCCCAAACGAGCAAAAGATGGAATTTCAGCATTAGGGTTACGTGTACAGAGGCTCCCAAAAGTCCTTTGGTAATATTCCTTACTTGTCTCTTCACTTGCACCTTTATTTGTGATTTTTTGTAACAATAAGACTTCGACCATGCAAATGTGGAAAATACGCAGACATCAGCTGAACCCTGTCTCAGGTTAACCAAAAATGATGATAGATATGAATTTGAAAAAAAAGTTACATTTTAACAAAATCCATATTTGTTGACTACAAACCTCTTTCAACAGTCGGCATGCCCTCCAATATTGGTGTTTTTATTTATAGAATGTGTGTCAACAGTGTTAATTTGACATATTGTTTTCTTATTTGTGTCTGTGGGTGTAGTAACCAAAGGCGAGCAGCAGGGGGAGTATTGCATGAGTCATATAGAGCAAAGAGAAAAAGCTGGGTTTTCGTAAGATAATGCAAAGCTTTGACTGACGTGTTCAGCTTCGCACATAATCTGGGGTGTGATGCTAATTGTGTAAAGTTTTATACTAAATGTGTGAAGAGCTAAAAAAAAAAACAAAACAAAAAAAAAAAAAAAAAAACACACCTAACTGGAAATAAACTGGAAATGAGAACTTTCTTCTCTCAGGCAGAACAGTGAATGTGTGTCATGGGACAAGTTTTCTGCATGAAATTAACTCCCACCAAGGTAACAAGCAGTAGCATGTGAAGGTATGAAGAAGAGAATACAGTCTATGAGCCTTAACATCTGCCAGTTTTCAACATGTGAGATTTCATGCTGTAGAGTCAAAAGGACTTTTTTCTTTTTATAACTTTAGTTAACATCAAATGTTTAAAGCTCATGAAGATTTCAAGAAGTTTCTTTCTCCCTTGTTATAAACTATTTTAACATTTGTTTTGTTCTGGTTTTGAAGCAAAGCCAGCTCCTTTTGACACAGACTCAGTAATTTTTACTTCTCAGTAAAACTCAAACTGCATTGTACTTCAGGCTCATGCAGAAACAGAATCTTTACCTCTCCAAACCTCGCAGCACTGCTCTGCTGGCTGCCTGTCCTGTCTTTATTTCCCCACAGCACCTCAGTGCCCTCAAAAGCCACTGTGTGTGTGTGTGTGCGTGTGTCTGTGTGTGAACTTGTACATATAGAGGACCACTTTCACCATGTTCACCCACAAAGAAAGGTCATTTGCCGAAAGTGAGGACATTTTTCTGATCCTCAGGTTCTTTTTGTGGGTTTTCTTTCCAGTTCTTCTGCGATCTACTGGTTAGATTTATAGGTATGATGGGAAATAGGTTTCGTTAAAGTTAGAAACACCCTAGTAACACTTTGAGTTACTAAAATGAACAGAAGACAATTCAAAGTTCTCAGTTTAATAAAAGTACCAGGATGTGTGTGTGGTCAGCCCACACATCTGAGAACACTCTTAAAGACTCTTGAAGACTCTTGAAGACTCTTGAAGACTCTTGAAGACTCTTGAAGACTCTTGATGACTCTAAGCCTGTCACAAAAAGCAACGAATCAATTAATTGCACAATAAATTAAAACGAGCTTGAAAATTTCCAGCCTAGTGATGAATGTTTTTTGAAGGAAAATTTTGTATTTTTGTTTTGAGACGTCGAGTCAAGAAGAAACCACCCCATGCTTCACATGGCAGTTTTACAGTGTGTCTGAATTCAGATTGTTTACAGTGTAGATCTGATTGACAGGCGGTTGAGTTTCGGGGGTAAGGCAACCACACAGCTGACCCACATACCACCTTTGCTTGGGTAGTGAATACACCTTGACCTTCCCAGTCATGGCTGGGAAGCCAAACAAATCAACAACCTTTGACCCCTGTAACATTAATCAAGTTACAGAAGAAAGTTTCTTCTGAAACTTTGAGGCCTGTTTTCTCAAAAACTTTCTTTCCAGAGTGTTGACATTCTAACAACCATATAATCTTGATTTTTCATGTCTGTGTTTGACATCCGAATCCACACTTTCAGAATATATCAATAGGTTTTGTCGTGGTCACTTCCATTTGTGTGAATGGTCAAACATGTTTCAAAATTTTCTGCAAATTTGCAAAGTGTTAGAAACATTTCCACATTGTCATAATGAGGTATTTGTTTTTCATATTCTGAGAAAATCTGGAAGAAGGCTGTAACACTGTAAAATGTGAAAAACGTGAAGCATTGTAAATACTTTCTGGGTGCACTGTGTGGTGGCTACCTTTTCTCACTGTGAAGCTTTAAAAAGCAGATCTACTGTCATAACTAAATGTATCCTGTTAAATGCCAGAGTCATTTTCTCCATTGCTAAGAAGCTGAATATGATCTACTTTTAGCAAGAGAGTGTGCAAGTCTCCCAGAGTACTTTGTTCATTGGGAAGTCTCATCCATATTGATTTTTCTATTCACAGATATGAGGAGGAATAATTGCCCCCAGAGCTGAGTACTCAGATGTTTTCATTGATTGCTGCAGTTGTGCTCATATTCAGCCTCAATCTCTGCCATTGATTTCATTTTCTGTTTCCACCATGACTACGCACACACTTTACATTAACATTAATTTTTCTCTATCAAACTATATTTTTATTAAAATGTTTCTCTCCATTTAAAAGTTTCTACATCTATAAAGAAGCTGAAACTTGACATCATGCCTCCTTAAGCTCAACGTGTGTGTGAATGGAAGCTAGAAGAAGCTTTACACGTTGAACCTTAATTAGAGGTACAGTCTTCCAGGTATTTAACATTTAAAAGTTTTTAAACTTTATCCAAATGCAAAGAAGAGCTAATTTCTCAAACAATGTTATGCCTCCTCATATTTGATGTGACATGTCAGCCCCTGAGGTCAGAGAGACAGGAAGCGTAGACGACAGTTTTTCCCCTGAATGACCAAAACAGCATGGAAGGTGTAAAGTAACAGGACTTTCCCTGGCCGGGAATCAAACCCAGGCCAGAGCAGTGAGAGCGCCAAATCCTGACCAGTAGACCATCAGGGACCTACCAGGCGACAGAACAAGATGCTTTTCCATCCTCTGCTTGACTTGAAACATGACATTGTGTCTCTTTAAGCTGGATGTGCATGTGAGTGGATATAAACTCAAAAGCAGTTTTACACTTTGACCCTTAAGTAGAGGTAGAGTCATGGCAGGCTGTCTTCTAACCTCCTGAGGGATTATCTTTCACTCAAACGTCAAGTGCAGTTATTTTTCTCGTCCATGTCCCATGCACCGCTTCTTCTCAGGTGAATAGAAAGGGGCTGGTAGTGTGGCCCATTCTGTTTTAACACTTTGATAGTTTGAGCACCATCAGCGAAAACAGCAGCTCCATTCAGGAGTTTTAATATCTGTGAGAAGGATAAATGAGTGTGACCATTTTAAAAGCTTTCTGTGATATTTATAAGTTGCAGGCATCATGGCCAGCAGGTCTGATTCGGTCAGCAAATGTTCTGATTACAAAAAGACCATTGCAGGTGCTAACCACTGTGGATTATCTTTATTTATTTCTACTTTAACTGTCGAATGATGAACTTGATGTTCCCTATGGAAATCTGAGATAGGTGAACTTCTTTGAACAGCCTTTATTTGCACAAGTCTCACAGGGAATCACAGATAAAATATGTTGTGCTTTTAGATTAAGAATCACAAGTGAGTCGGTGGCCTTGAAACTAGATATTATTAAACCTGACTTCTTATTGGGTTTGGTATGCCTGTGTGTGAGAAGCTGATGGAGCTGTGAGGCACACACTGTATGGAGTGGCCTCTGGTTGGGTGCGTTCTGAGGTTTGCATGCATTCACACTAAGTGAATTGCATGACAGAACAAACACATGGAGTGTTTGTATTAAAAAAAATTAACTCAGGAAAAAAACTCTAAAATAAGCTCAACAAAACAGAATAAACATAAGACAGGTATGTAGGAAAGTTTTGACGGTTGGATGATATTTTAAATGTGTGTGGAGAGCCATGCCTCAGACCCAGGTGACTGTTAAACCACAGAACAATCAATCAAATGAGAATAAAACCAGGCCTGTCAACAGCTCTGAGATTTATACACACACCTCTCTCCCTAGAAACCCCATCTTACTGTCTCCTATCCTTTCAGGGTAATATCCCTCAATCCATCATTTGGCTTCTCTCCTCCATGCGTCTCCCAGCTTTTAGCTCCTCTCACACCAAATGTCAATCCATCATAGCTCCCTGTTTCTCTCCTCACTCATTGACTTTCTCATTGTCTCGCTCCTCTTTTCAAACCACCTCATGTATAATCAATCCCGTTTTAGCGCCTTACCCACACTCCAGCATCTCTCTCTAGTCTGGTGTTATTGACCAATCAATCAGGCCAAAGTTTGGCCTCGCTGACATCCAAAAGATGGAAAAGCACTTTATTGACCTGCTGATGAATTTGATGTATACATGTACCCAAACCTGTAACTTAGTGAAAGTTCTCACACCAGGATAAGTCAGCATTTTTAAGTGGGACCACACTGTTAGGTTACTGCGGCTGTAGCTGATAGAATATGTTGCACTATGAAAGTTCAGAAATGTGACTATGTGCATACATAGTTGCACAATTACTAGACATCATAATGAAATCAGATGGAGCTACAGAAATATATTTATCCAACAGATGTTCAAGAAAACTGCAGCATAAATGTTTTTATCACTAAAGGTGAACTACATATTAAGAAACTAGTGATTACATGTCAAATCACGTTCTTTAAAGGTATATTTATCTGTTAGTTTAGAATTGAGGAAGCTTTAGGAATGACTATAATCTTGTCTTTCCCCTTCTGTAGAAGACTCCAGTGCATGTTTGCAGCTGGTAATTTACTGGGTTTGTTTTGGAGCCTGGCCTCTCGCTGAAATGTAGAGTATGATGATAGAAACAGTAAAAGCTATTGTTTTGTTGTGTTTTCTTTGATTTGTGTGTTGTGTTGGAACCTTAGATTCTCAGAGACGAGCTCCCAATTCTGAGTTGGAAGAAGGTAAAGTCATTTTATTTATATAGCACATTTTCAGCAACAAGGCAATTCACAGGGCTTTACATGGATTAGAAGAAAATACAAAAAAAAAAAAAACCTACAAACCAAACAAAGACCAAAAACCAAAACCAACATCAGTCAGAAACAGTTAGAAAACCAGCACCTTGAACACATGATGTGTGTTACATGATGCAGCTGCATGGTCCAGTGTTTTTCTTCTGCCAGGAGAGACAATGTCAAGGTTGATGGGAAGATGGATGGAGTTAAATACAGGACACTCCTGGCTGTCAGAGGTTCATGGAAAACAACGACCCTGAATACACATCCGGAGCTGGAAGGTTTAGGTCAAAGTGTGTTCATGTGTCAGAGCCCAAACCGTCCACAACTAAATCTAAATGAGAGTCTGTGACAAGACCTGATGACTAATGTTCACAAGTGTTCTCCATCCAGTCTGATCGCAAGGAGACAGAAGACAAATGGATACCACAATTTTCAGATTTTTATTTTTATTTTTTTTTATGTTTTTACTTCTTGCAGCATGATTGTTTCACTCTAAAGTTAAAATTAATGTTAAGTCAAAAGCTACTCAACAGAAACAAATTTGTCATCAAAAATGCGAAGAATAGTCCAGCAGTGTTTCCATCTAACCATCACCAAATTAGAAAGAGTTTTGTAGCAAAAGCCTTTTCCTTGAACACATCTTTATGTGCACAATGATAAATGTCCTCACTTTACAAAAGAATTATTTCTGTTCCTCCCTGGAACATTCACACAAAAGAATGTCTTCTCTGAAATGGCCGTCGACATTAAAATAGCCTCGGTCCTTTTCTGTGCCGCCATATGGGAACCTCACAAAAACGCCTCCAGTACAGAAAAGAGCTGCAAACTCCTCACACACAAGGTGAAAGAGTCAGCTGCATGAGGCCACACAAACTCCAGGTCGGCAGCACCAGTCCCATCCAGGAGGCAGCTGAGCATCATTCATCAGTCAGAGGTCTTGCTAATTAGCTGACACTGCTCTGTAATTACTGTCTGATACCTGAAAAGAATAGCTGCTTCTCACAGCAGCCGTTTGCCCTGCCTCTGTGTGTCTTCGCCTCTGCATGGCAAACCTCATTCATTATAGTGCACAGCTCTTTTTGTCCCTGTCAGTCTCTGGATGTTCCATGTAGCTCAGAGCAGCGCTGTGACTGTCAAACGTCATTATTATTGACCAAGCTCATTGCTTCCTATTTATGCTATCACTTTTTTTTTTCACAAAAAGACCACACTTTCCATTTGATTTTTCATATTTTAGTCCTGCTTGTTGTTTTCCTGCATAACTCTGGTTATCAGAACATTAATAGTTGATTTGTAGTGTTTACCCTGTTACAGCCTGGCGACCTGTCCGGGGTGAACCACGCCTCTTGTCCAGGTACCTCCACACGCACAACTCTCCAAGGACAAACAAGCATAGAGAATGGATGGATGGGTTCTAAGTATTTTAATAAAAATAATTTAGATAAAATTTATAATTAAATCAAAAGATCCCAGAATGTTGCAGTGGAGATGAAAGTTGGAGTGTTTTTAGTGGTTTAGGGGCTTACAGTTCAGCATTGGTACAGGCTAACTGTTGAAAACAATGTACAAATATAGTTTCACTCTTTCAGATTTTAATTTCTGACATTTTTAATATCTTCCCATGAACTAACATATGATAAACATTGCATATGAGATATTTCCCCTTTGGTCTGTCTTCTGTCCTGTGACCTTCTGGTTGTGGCGCCCATGACATCGTTGTGCAGGTTGCACTGTAATTAGCTGAGGAGGAAACATTTCCCACTCCATATATATCCTAAGAAATATCGGCAATATAGTAGATGAACCTATTTTGAACCCGTCCAAAAGCCTTTTTTTTGCTTGCGCATTACTTAAAGTGATCTCATATTTTTTGTCCATCAGCAGTCTGCACGCCAAAAGGCCTCCGCAAAGAAATCAGATATTTTTCATATTTTCTCTTCTCCATTTATCTCTATTTGCACAGTATTCTCCTTTTCCAACTGGCCCTTCGCTTCGGTTTGACCAACTGCTTTTTCCACCTTTTTTCCTCCTTCGTTTAAAGCTGAAAAGTCTGTTGTCTGCTCTTTAAAAGGGTCCATAATGTAACAAAAACCACCTCCCCAGCAGTAAAAATTGTTGGGGAGGAGAAAATAGACAAAACATAGATCCCTCAAAAAGAAAAAGAAAAAAATAATTCAAAAAACACAAGAACGATGAACGAGGCACTGCAAATGAGGCTACTCCCTCTTTAGCATTTAGCTTAGTCTAAATAAAGTGACTGACCCACAGCTAGAGCTGAAAGTTACAGCAAACCCCAAACATCACAGCACGGATCAAACCTTCAAATACACACTTCAAATATGTTTGGCCCCGAGGAAACAGTAGAAAAGATCCTGATGTTGAGCGATCGGCCTTTAGAAAACATAATCTAACTTCATTTTAATGAGATGTTGAAAATGACAACATCCTTTGTCTTTCTTTGTTGACTGGCTGTATTTGAGTCTCCAGGATTACACAGAGTTCTCTCATTGCTGTGTTTGTTTTTAATTCTCTGTTTGAAGGTCAAATCCAAACTTCATTTGTAAGTTCATCTGGAGATTCAATCATTTCTTTACTGTTTTCCACCAATCCAACTAAAACAAACTTTCTGTTCTTTTCTGCGTGCAAACACTGTAAAGATTATAATATGTGTTTAGTTTGTGTTTATACAGCTTTTTTGGGGGTCTAAAAATGAAAACGCAACAGCAGTAAAAATAAGCAAGAAAAGAAGAGGACGAAAAATAATGATTTTTTTTCATTATTTGTCTGTTATTTTCTGTATATAAACTGCAGTTGTTTGTTAATGAGAGTCCTGCACATCAATTATGAGGCAATGCATGCTGAGATTAACACTAGCCACCGCTGTCAGCTGGTGACAATACAGAGTCACTTCGAAAATAAAACAGGAGAAAAGAACGGAGATGGAATAGAAATAATAAGGGAGCCTGGGAAACAGAGTATGCATCATTTTTTTTTTCCATGTTTTTTCTCCAAAGAGTTTTTGTGGCGCTAGTGGCTCGTATTTTTGCGATAGTAGGCAGACAGGAAGGAGGGTATTTAGAGGGGGGAAAGCATGCGGCAAGGGTCGCCGGGACCAGGAATTTTAAACTCACACTTTCAGCACCAGCAGGCGGAGACAGACGGTTCCTGTTTGAGAGTGACAGCAGGTCGTGGCGGTGAAGTCAGGTCACAGGCAGAGGATGCCTCACACTGGACAGCAATACAATCACTTCAGAAACATTTACACAGCTTGCATTATGGGTAACAATGAGGTCAAGAGGTGTTTGCTGGTATACAGGTTGCAGAGTAGGTTGATGTGGAGTGAGTGGGCATTTAAAGGTGTGTGTTGTGGACAGGATGTCCCACGTGTCTGTCAGTTGGATGAGACAATACAACGACATGGTCTAGTATTACAAGTCGTGTTTTAAAGTCATTTTCCAGTCGGAAAAAAACACCAGATGCACAGAACTAACTGGCTAGCATCAGTTAACTTGGATAGCAATCTGTTTCAAAAATGCATGAATTAAATTTAGTGTTTTTTGACAGTTTACTGGCTTTTGAGAAGAGAATATGGATTTTTTTCTTATTTTAACTGCATTGATTAAAATATATATTTTACCATGCTGGTTAGTTCTGCTTAGAAGCTTTGCTTAAGTTTTGTAGCACCAACCAGACCTTTGCCTCGGGCAGCTAGCTTGTTAGCTGCAGGACACAGACACCATTTTCCAGACACTCACAGATGGAACATCTGCCACGCAAGCTGTATCTGACTTCTCTCAGATGCACACAATCTAAGAAAACTCCATCAAGTTCAGGTAATGCTAAGCTGGATTTCCATATGGCAGTGCTTCTCTATTCCGGTCCTCAGGCCCCCCTGGCCCTGCATGTTTTAGGTGTTACCCTGCTGCCACACACCTGGATTGAATCTATGAGTGATTAACAGGCTTCTGCAGTACTTGATGCCTGCAGAAGTGGTGATGCAATCATTTGGATCAGCTGTTCTGAAATATGGGCACATCTAAAACATGAAGAGCTGGGGGGCCTGAAGATTGGAAGTGAGAAACACTGACATATGGCATAGTCTGTGTCTAGCAGCCTTCATTGAACATTTTGATTGTTTCATAATGGGATCACCATCACACCACTCATCATCAATTATGCTTTGGTGAAATCGTGTTAACTTTGCGCGGCGGTGGTGGTAAAGCGCAACCCCATGTCAGGAGGCCCCGGTCCGGGACACATCTGTCACGGGTTCAAGTCCCAGCCTCATGACCTTTGTTGCATGTCTGCCCCTCTCTCTCTCACAACCTGCTTTCCTGTCAGGAAAGCTGTTAAAGGTGACTAGAGCTGACAAAACATTTTAAAGAAGAATGCTAACTAAATGTTTTGAGTGTGAAGGTTGGTTGGGACTTTCTCTAGTATTTTTGACAATCCCCTGAAGAATGATGGGTCTCATGGGGGCCAAAGCTCGGTCCTAATGTCCCATTACAAAGTAAAGGATTGGTTTAGACGACATGTGTCAAACTCAAGGCCTGGGGGTCCAATTCTGGCCAGCCATAGCTGTTGATGTGGCCCCCTAGACTCCAAATTACATCAATAAGTCCCTCCAGTTTTTCACAAATTCTCAAAATTCATACAAAATTCACACAAAATCAGCAGATTCCCACATTTTTTTTTTTTTTTTTGGTTTTTACTGCAGATTTTTCTCCAAATTGGCCAAAAAATATTGGCTTTAAGTGACTGCTTTCTCATCCTTACAGAATGTCAAGTTATAGGCTGTGATTGATAAGGTAATTAATAAAAAGTCACATTCATTAGCGCAGATATTGTAAAAATTCTGTAGAAATGTTTCTAAATTTGCACCACAAAATCTTTGATTGCAAAAGACCCCACCAAAGCAATCACAAAATCCTGCATGGACGGATCAGTGTGAAAAGATGTTAAATATTGTTTAATTTGAAGAAGCACTTATTGAATGCTGAAACAGCTATTTATTAATGTTTTTTAAAAACCTTAATGGGTTTTATCAATACATTCTGTCACATCTGGCCCTTTAAGAACATTCAGGTTTTTGATATGGCCCAAAATGAAAATGAGTTCAATGCCTCTGGATTAGACGTATGAATTAACCTAAGGTTGAGGTTAAGGGTAGGAACATCCTGGTAATACGTTTGTGCAAATGCTAGAAAACAAAGGAAATACAAACGTGTGTTTAAATCACTCTGGGAGCATATTTGTCTCTCTTGCCTGCCTTTAATGTGCACAGAGGCCCTGCACTCCTTCCTCTCTCGTGATTTTTGAAAGCGTTCCAGCCTCCATGGGTTTCATCTATCATTTGAATCTGTGTGAATGGGTGTGAGGGAGAGTGTTTTCATAATCCATCCATTCAGCCTAGAATGTGATTAATGCTAAGTGATGCCAGAAGCATTATCCGGATCATGACAGAGCAACACAACACCTCCGTCCTCCCAATGAGCACCCAGTGCTCTGTGTGTGTGTGTGTATGTGTGTGTGTAGTTAGAAAGGTTTTTATTGTAAAACAGTCAAGAGCTTTGATCAAGTTTTCCTAGAACTGCAGAGGGAGTAATTTAACTGAAATAAACTATATCAAATGCTCCACACTCAGCTGTACCGAGTTGCTGCAGCAGATAGGAAGTGGCAAATAGAAGTTATCGGAAAAACATTTCATATTTGCTGTTTTAGTTCATTCATTAATAATTCATATTAGGCTATTATTACAAATGCATTGATAAAATACTTTTTTCTGTGGTGTCAGAATGAGTTATAATAACCTCTTACAAAAACATCTGAGAGAAACGCAATAGCTTATTATATGGTTATATCAGCAAATTAATAGCAGTACTTTTATTCATATCTATGAGTCAAGAGCAAAAGAATAATTCTAAACCAGTTGACAGAATCCCAAAACCTGTGTGTGCAGGATATGGATTGGCAGAGTTAGGCTGTTTTTCATGGAGGAATTTGTGGAGAATAAGTTAAGTGATCATTATAAGACAAAAAAAGAAAATAAGCTGACCTTGAAAACAAGCTGGAGAAAGATTGTTTTCAAATCTTTCCCCAACTTGCTCTGGTCTTTGGATTAGCTTGAGAAAGATATACATATACCCCATCTAACCAGACATCACTTCTGTTCATCCTGTTCATTTAATTCACAATCCTTGAGCTGTGCAGATAATTACCCAGAGAGCACATCCCCTCCTCAAAACAAAACAGTCTCCAAACTCTGTAAAGTAAAGAGTAAACCTTGACTTACAAACATCAGATTGAGCAGCTCTGCACTGGCCATATTCAGAGCTTTATGGGATGAAATATGCTTAGTCACAACTGTTTGGTTTTCAGACTGGGGTTTTAAACCTAAACACATGAGAAACAAGTCCTTTATGAGAATACTGGAAACTGATGATTAAAATTTCTGCTTGTAGCATTGATTCTAAAATTTGTGGTCAAATCACATTCTATACAGATTCTTTTATTTAGTTTTTTATTTCAGTTTCAGCCGCCTGCATGCAGGATCTTGTTCGTTCAGTCATGGTTCACATCTTGTTATGTAGGTCAGGCTAGAACAGAGACACAAGAAGATTAGATACAAATTAGAAATTTATATAGATAAAATTTTTACTTATACTAATTTATGCAAACTATGGACTGAGAACCTTTAGAAATGTAAAATAAATATAGCCAAGATGCAGTTAGACAGTGGTGGGAAGTAACAAAGTACAAATACTTTGTTACTGTACTTAAGTACAATTTTCATGTATCTGTACTTTACTTAAGTAGAATTAATAATTGATACTTTCAACTTTTACTCCACTACATTTTACAGTAAGTATCTGTACTTTCTACTTCACTGCATTTCTACAAAACTGTCGTTACATCCAAGTCGTACTGCGCTTTTTTTTGGTTGTTGTTTTATTGTTTTCAGTTTAATGTGAGGTTCAGGGACTTAACGTGGTAATGTAAAATCCAAGCAAACCATAGGATATGGCGACATGTAAGTTCAACAGCGCTTCACTTTCACAGACGATGGGGACTTCGTCCAAATTTTAGCTTTACTTGGAAAGGAAGCTTGAAGAAAGGTAAGCTATGTGGACCTTATGTTAGCAAAGATAACTGTAAAGACACTTATGGTGCATCTGCGATGACAAAAAGTTGTCAGTCATGCGCTAAATTATTGTGCAAAGGTGCTGACTGACAAGTCACATATATGGGACAACGGTGTGACCAAAGTCCGCTATATAGTGATATAACATTCACAAACGATCCAATTATTCTGTATAGATTTTTACTAAGTCCTATAGGACTGAAGCCTCACTGAAAGCCGTTCTTTATTCTTGTGTTGCTCTGCGTACACTGCAGTAGCTATTATCATTTTATTTAATTAATATATATATAGATTTATTTAATTGGTGAATAAATAAAACAAGAATGCAAAAACAGAGAGCATGCTCATTGCTCTTTGATTGTTTTCGTCACCATTCATGGTGGCATACAGGGTGAGAACAGTCACGGTGCTCCTTCTGCTTGGTTACTTCTTGCTTGTTGCGCCTTGGACAGTGTTCACAGGTGAGCGTTGTTTACTGTTAATTCATTGTCTTCATTGCTATGTTTAATGGTGCAGACAGTTGTGGTTTCTGACATGGGCAACAACTGAGGGCATTATCTTTTTAGGGATGGCAGGAGACATCCACAGACTGTGGCACAAAGATGGAAACAAAGCAGAAGGAAGAGTTTGTATTGATAATGATACTGGTTACATTTATTTCAACTCTAAGTATTTAATACCCTGAATCACATATCAAAGTCTAAACTGTCATAGAGAGTAAACACAATAAAAACATGCTTTATCTGTAACATTGTTAATTAAAATGGCACATTACTGATGCATTAAAATTTTATACAATAAATACAGTTAATGATATTGCATTAGCAATTAGGTAACACATTCAGCAAGTACTTTTACTTTTAATACTTAAGTATTTTTAAAAGCCAATACTTTTTTACTTTTACTCAAGTAAAACTGTTAATATGGTACTTTTACATTTTTGTCTATGTATTTGTACTTTTACTTACTTAAGTACATTGTTTGAGTACTTTCTCCAGAACTGCATTTAGAGCAAATTGACATTGTTTTTATAGAAATAAAATTCTCTTCAGCTAAACTTCAAAATAATGCCATTCTACTTTCAACTCCAAGTTTAATTTCGTACTTAAAAATGTCATGTTTTACAAAAAAAACAACAACAAAAAAAAAAAACATCAATGACATAGATCCACAAAACTTCAAAGAATAAAATGAACCACCAGACCACATAGCTGCCTGCTATTCAGGACCAGAGTTCTTTGCCTGAAGCATGTTGTGTACCAATCACATTAGTGCCATAATGTTCTAACCACTGGCCCTGGGTGTGTGAGTAATTGTTACCAAACATATTTGTGATTTTATGCGCGTACAATCCCATCACCGTGTGTAGAGCTGTGTGCCCTGCTGTGCAGCTCCGTGGAAATATATTGTTGGTCAGATCACTGTCAGGTCTCATCACTGCCCTCGGGGTGAGCAGACCTTGCTGACCGCAGCCCATGCGCCTGGAAATCCCTAGAGAGGGCTGAGCAAGCAGGTTCAGCCACCGATTTCATTTTCTCTTTCCTCACACGTCTCTCCAAACGGTCAACAAACCAGATGTGTGCCACGCATTCGATGTTGGATTGCTTGGCTTATCTTACAATGTCAAAATATTAGTTCTCTAGTAAAAAAATAAAAATAATTGCCTACTGCCAAAAATATCTTTCTCAAAGCAAGTTTAGAAGTAAAAGAATAAAAAAAATAAATAAATAAATAAAAAATAATCAAAGAATGGAACTACTTTTTTTATCAGAAATAATTATTGACTGAAAACAAGCTCCTGTATGTTTATGAACAGTTACTTGTGAGTTAGCTTTCTCTTTCTTTTAGTATACATCAGTGGGGGTACCGTCGTAATGTTTACTTTTTGTATAGTAAAACTTTAACAGCACATGTAAGTGACCAGGTTCTCTGGATTGTATGTTAATCATAACTTGGGATGAGGTAATTACCTTTCCCTTTTCCATTGCATTTTAGTAGCATGTCTGAATTTTATTTCTCAAAACATAAATTTAACTCAAAGAAATGCAGTCAGGAAACAACATTTCAGATCTGCCTCATACCTCAAACTGTTTCTTCAACTTTGACATTAAACAGACAACATTGACCAACACCAAAGCAGGCTACATACTGTGTCTTTATAGAGCTAACTCAAAGTTATCCACCCTACTGTTTCAGCATCAATTACTTGATCAACACTTAAAGCATGGTAAACTTCACAATTTCATTGAAATGTCAAACTTAAATGAGAATATAAATCAATGTCATTGTGTATAATTGTGTTTTTCAGTAAAAGTAATTACATCATCTTCAGACCACTGAGTACTAGTTCACCTCTGATAAAAGCGTGCAGTGCACAGGACATGGGGGACTGTAGCTGTGCAAAAAAATGTGCTTGACCACTAATCCACTAGAGAGGTAATCAATCACAAGGCTACAAAAGCGGATATTTATGATTTTCATACTCTGAGGTCTAGAAGACGGGACATTCCCTGACAGGGAATGTTCCGTTCCTTTTCACCTGCCATGTTGTTTTGATCATGTTCAATACCTGTTCAGGGAAAGTCCTGGTAGGACTGCACAGTGGCACAGTTGGTAGCACTGTTGCCTTGCAGCAAGAAGGTCCTGGGTTCGATTCCCGCCCCGGGGTCTTTCTGCATAGAGTTTGCATGTTCTCCCTGTGCAAGTGTGGGTTCTCTCCAGGTTCTCCGGCTTCCTCCCACAGTCCAATAACATGACTATCAGGTTAATTGGTCTCTCTAAATTCTCTCTAAGTGTGTGCGTGTGCGTAGGTGTGTGTGCGTGTGCGTAGGTGTGTGTGCGTGTGCGTAGGTGTGTGTGCGTAGGTGTGTGTGTGTGTGCGTAGGTGTGTGTGCGTGTGTGTGTGCGTGTGTGTGTGCGTGAGTGTGTGCGTGTGCGTGCGTGGGTGTGTGCGTGTGCGTGTGTGTGTATGATTGTGTGTCGTGTATGTCTCTGTGTTGCCCTGCAACAGACTGGCGACCTGTATAGGGTGTACCGCGCCTCTCACCCGGAACGTAGCTGGGGATAGGCACCAGCAACCCTCCCAACCCCATTAGGCACAAGGGTGAACAGAAGATGGATGGATGGAAATTCCTGGTGATTTTCACCTAGGACGTTGATTTGATCATGTCTTTAAAGCAGTCTAGGTATTGATCATCAAAGACCTCTTGCAGGCTACTTAGAGACACAAAACGTCCTGATGGTCTAGTGGTAAGGTTTCAATGCTCTCACCACTGCAGTCAGGGAAAGTTCCCTACCTTCCCTACCTGCTCCATTGTTTTGATCATGTCTTTAAAGCACTCTAGGTATTAATTGACAAAGAACTTTTGCTACGATCACAAATACAGAAAAGTCCCTGATTGCCTAGAGTTCAGGATTAGGGACTTTAAAGGTCTCACCGCCATGGCCCGGCTTCAATTCCCGGTCAAGGAACTTTCCATAACATTTTCACTTTCCCCCTTCTGTAGCTCATGTTAAGCCTTGTAGGTACTGATCACCTAAGATCTCTCTATTGTTATAAAGACATCAATATCCCTGATGGTCTAGTGGTCAGGATTTGGCGCTTTCACCGCTGTGGCCGGGGTTTGAATCCCAGTCAGGGAAAGTCCCATTTATTGTCTTTTTCATAATGCCATTAAATTTGTATAGCTATTGACAATCTAAAATCTCCTCCTATTATTACAAAGCGATTAACATCCCTGATGGTCTAGTGGTCAGGATTCAGCGCTCTCACCACCGAGGCCTAGGTTCGAGTCCCGGTCAGGGAACTTTCCATTACATTTTCACATGCCCCATTGTTTTGATCATATATTTTAATCCTTGAAGGTATTGATTATCTAACTCCTGTCTATTGTTACAAAGACAGCAAAATATCTGATGGTCTAGTGGTCAGGATTCGGCGCTCTCACCGCCGCGGCCTGGTTTCGATTCCCGGTCAGGGAACTTTCTCTGACATTTTCCCCTTCCCCCTTCTTTAGATCATGTTTATCCTTGTAGGTATTGATCATCTAAGTTCTCTCCATTGTTAAAAAGACTTCAATTCCCTGATGGTCTCGTGGTCAGGATTCGGCCCTTTCAAAGCTGATACCTGGGTTCGATACCTGGTCAGGGAAAGACCCGTTCATTGTCTTTTTCATAATGCCATTAAATGTCTATAGCTATTGACCATCTAAAATCTCTCCCTATTATGACAAAGCAATTAGCATCCCTGATGGTCTAGTGGTCAGGATTCGGTGCTCTCACCGTCGCGGCCCGGTTTCGATTCTCGGTCAGGGAACTTTCTCTGACATTTTCACCTTCCCCCTTCTTTAGATCATGTTTATCCTTGTAGGTATTGATCAACTAAGTTCTCTCTATAGTTAAAATTACATCAAAATCCCTGATGGTCTAGTGGTCAGGATTCAGCGCTTTCACCGCTGCGGCCTGGGTTCGATTCCCGGTCAGGGAACTTTCCATTACATTTTCACTTTCACCCTTCTGTAGCTCATGTTAAGCCTTGTAGGTATTGATCACCTAAGATCTCTCTATTGTTACAAAGACATCAATATCCCTGACGGTCTAGTGGTCAGGATTAGGCGCTCTGCCCGGGTTCGATTCCCGGTCAGGGAACTTTCTCTTACATTTTCACCTTCCCCCTTCTTTAGATCATGTTTATCCTTGTAGGTATTGATCATCTAAGTTCTCTCTATAGTTAAAATGACATCGAAATCCCTGATGGTCTAGTGGTCAGGATTCAACGCTTTTACCGCTGCAGCCTGTGTTCGATTCCCGGTCAGAGAAATTTCCATTACATTTTCAACTGCCCCCTTCTTTATGTCATGTGTTAATCCTTGTAGGTATTGATCACCTAGTTTGTCTCTATTGTTACAAAAACATCAAAATCGCTGATGGTCTATTTGTTAGGATTCGGCCCTTTCGCAGTTGCTCCCCCTATTATTACAAAGCCATTAAGATTCCCTGATGGTCTAGTGGTGAGGATTCGGCGCTCTCACCGCCGTGGCCCGGGTTCGATTCCCGGTCAGGGAACATTCTCTTACATTTTCACCTTCCCCCTTCTTTAGATCGTGCATTTATCCTTGTTGGTATTGATCATCTAAGTTCTTTCCATTGTTAAAAAGACTTCAAGATCCCTGATGGTCTCGTGTTCAGGATTCGGCCCTTTCATAACTGCTACCTGTGTTCGATACCCGGTCAGGGAAAGACCCGTTCATTGTCTTTTTCATAATGCCATTAAATGTCTATAGCTATTGACCATCTAAAATCTCTCCCTATTATTACAAAGCCATTAGCATCCCTGATGGTCTAGTGGTCAGAATTTGGCGCTCTCACAGCTGCGGCCAGGGTTCGATTCCCGGTCAGGAACTTTCTCTTACATTTTCACCAGCCCCCTTATTTAGATCATGTTTATCCTTATAGGTATTGATCATGTAATTTCTCTCTATGGTTAAAATAACATCAAAATCCCTGATGGTCTAGTGGTCAGGATTCGGCGCGCTCACTGCTGTGGCCAGGGTTCGATTCCCGGTCAGGGAACTTTCCATAACATTTTCACTTTCCCCTTTCTGTAGCTCATGTTAAGCCTTGTAGGTATTGAACACCTAAGATCTCTCTATTGTTACAAAGACATCAATATCCCTGATGGTCTAGTGGTCAGGATTCGGCGCTCTCACCGCTGCGGCCAGGGTTCGATTCCCGGTCAGGGAACATTCACTTACATTTTCACTTTCCCCCTTCTGTAGCTCATGTTAAGCCTTGTAGGTATTGATCACCTAAGATCTCTCTATTGTTACAAAGACATCATTATCCCTGATGGTCTAGTGGTCAGGATTTGGCGCTCTCACCGCCGCGGCCCGGGTTCGATTCCCGGTCATGGAACTTTCTCTTACATTTTCACCTTCCCCCTTCTTTAGATCATGTGTTTATCCTTGTAGGTATTGATCATCTAAGTTCTCTCTATAGTTAAAATGACATCAAAATCCCTGATGGTCTAGTGGTCAGGATTCAGCGCTTTCACCGCTGCGGCCTGGGTTCGATTCCCGGTCAGGGAAATTTCCATTACATTTTCACCTGCGCCCTTCTTTATGTCATGTGTTAATCCTTGTAGGTATTGATCACCTAGTTTGTCTCTATTATTACAAAAACAACAAAATCGCTGATGGTCTATTTGTTAGGATTCGGCCCTTTCACAGTTGCTGCCAGGGTTCGATACCTGGTCAGGGAAAGACCCGTTCATTGTCTTTTTCATAATGCCATTAAATTCGTACAGCTATTGATAATCTAAAATCTCCCCCTATTATTACAATGCCATTAAGATCCCTGATGGTCTAGTGGTCAGGATTCGGCGCTCTCACCGCCATGCGTCTGGTTCGATTCCCGGTCAGGGAACATTCTCTTACATTTTCACCTTCCCCCTTCTTTAGATCTTGCATTTATCCTTGTTGGTATTGATCATCTAAGTTCTTTCCATTGTTAAAAAGACTTCAAGATCCCTGATGGTCTCGTGGTCAGGATTCGGCCCTTTCATAGCTGCTACCTGTGTTCGATACCCGGTCAGGGAAAGACCCGTTCATTGTCTTTTTCATAATGCCATTAAATGTCTATAGCTATTGACCATCTAAAATCTCTCCCTATTATTACAAAGCCATTGGCATCCCTGATGGTCTAGTGGTCAGAATTATTGGCGCTCTCACCGCTGGCCAGGGTTCGATTCCCGGTCACGGAACTTTCTCTTACATTTTCACCTGCCCCCTTCTTTAGATCATGTGTTTATCCTTGTAGGTATTGATCATCTAAGTTCTCTCTATAGTTAAAATTACGTCAAAATCCCTGATGGTCTAGTGGACAGGATTCAGCTCTTTCACCGCTGCGACCTGGGTTCGATTCCCGGTCAGGGAACTTTCCATTACATTTTCACTTTCCCCTTTCTGTAGCACATGTTAAGCCTTGTAGGTATTGATCACCTAAGATCTCTCTATTATTACAAAGCCAATAAGATCCCTGATGGTCTAGTGGTCAGGATTCGGCGCTCTCACTGCCGTGGCCCGGGTTCGATTCCCGGTCAGGGAACATTCTCTTACATTTTCACCTTCCCCCTTCTTTAGATCTTGCATTTATCCTTGTTGTTATTGATCATCTAAGTTCTTTCCATTGTTAAAAAGACTTCAAGATCCCTGATGGTCTCGTGGTCAGGATTCGGCCCTTTCAAAGCTGCTACCTGGGTTCGATTCCCGGTCAGGGAACTTTCCATTACATTTTCACTTTCCCCCTTCTGTAGCTCATGTTAAGCCTTGTAGGTATTGATCACCAAAATCTCTCTATTGTTACAAAGACATCAATATCCCTGATGGTCTAGTGGTCAGGATTCGGCGCTCTCACCGCTGCGGCCAGGGTTCGATTCCCGGTCAGGGAACATTCTCTTACATTTTCACCTGCCCCCTTATTTAGATCATGTGTTTATCCTTATAGGTATTGATCATGTAAGTTCTCTCTATGGTTAAAATAACATCAAAATCCCTGATGGTCTAGTGGTCAGGATTCGGCGCGCTCACCGCTGTGGCCAGGGTTCGATTCCCGGTCAGGGAACTTTCCATAACATTTTCACTTTCCCCTTTCTGTAGCTCATGTTAAGCCTTGTAGGTATTGATCACCTAAGATCTCTCTATTGTTACAAAGACATCAATATCCCTGATGGTCTAGTGGTCAGGATTCGGCGCTCTCACAGCCGCGGCCGGGATTCAATTCCTGGTCAGGGAACTTTCACTTACATTTTCACTTTCCCCCTTCTGTAGCTCATGTTAAGCCTTGTAGGTATTGATCACCTAAGATCTCTCTATTGTTACAAAAACATCATTATCCCTGATGGTCTAGTGGTCAGGATTTGGCGCTCTCACCGCCGCGGCCCGGGTTCGATTCCCGGTCATGGAACTTTCTCTTACATTTTCACCTTCCCCCTTCTTTAGATCATGTGTTTATCCTTGTAGGTATTGATCATCTAAGTTCTCTCTATAGTTAAAATGACATCAAAATCCCTGATGGTCTAGTGGTCAGGATTTAGCGCTTTTACCGCTGCGGCCTGGGTTCGATTCCCGGTCTGGGAAATTTCCATTACATTTTCACCTGCCCCCTTCTTTATGTCATGTGTTAATCCTTGTAGGTATTGATCACCTAGTTTGTCTCTATTGTTACAAAAACATCAAAATCGCTAATGGTCTATTTGTTAGGATTCGGCCCTTTCACAGTTGCTGCCAGGGTTCGATACCTGGTCAGGGAAAGACCCGTTCATTGTCTTTTTCATAATGCCATTAAATTCGTACAGCTATTGATAATCTAAAATCTCCCCCTATTATTACAAAGCCATTAAGATCCCTGATGGTCTAGTGGTCAGGATTCGGCGCTCACCACTTGGCCGTCTGGTTCGACTCCCGGTCAGGGAACATTCTCTTACATTTTCACCTTCCCCCTTCTTTAGATCTTGCATTTATCCTTGTTGGTATTGATCATCTAAGTTCTTTCCATTGTTAAAAAGACTTAAAGATCCCTGATGGTCTCGTGGTCAGGATTCGGCCCTATCATAGCTGCTACCTGTGTTCGATACCCGGTCAGGGAAAGAACCGTTCATTGTCTTTTTCATAATGCCATTAAATGTCTATAGCTATTGACCATCTAAAATCTCTCCCTATTATTACAAAGCCATTAGCATCCCTGATGGTCTAGTGGTCAGAATTCGGCGCTCTCACCGCTGCGGCCAGGGTTCGATTCCCGGTCACGGAATTTTCTCTTACATTTTCACCTGCCCCCTTCTTTATATCATGTGTATATCCTTGTAGGTATTGATCATCTAAGTTCTCTCTATAGTTAAAATTACGTCAAAATCCCTGATGGTCTAGTGGACAGGATTCAGCTCTTTCACCGCTGCGGCCTGGGTTCGATTCCCGGTCAGGGAACTTTCCATTACATTTTCACTTTCCCCTTTCTGTAGCTCATGTTAAGCCTTGTAGGTATTGATCACCTAAGATCTCTCTATTGTTACAAAGACATCAATATCTCTGATGGTCTAGTGGTCAGGATTCGCCGCGGCCCGGGTTCGAATCCCGGTCAGGGAACTTTCTCTTACATTTTCACCTTCCCCCTTCTTTAGATCATGTGTTTATCCTTGTAGGTATTGATCATCTAAGTTCTCTCTATAGTTAAAATGACATCAAAATCCCTGATGGTCTAGTGGTCAGGATTTAGCGCTTTTACCGCTGCGGCCTGGGTTCGATTCCCGGTCTGGGAAATTTCCATTACATTTTCACCTGCCCCCTTCTTTATGTCATGTGTTAATCCTTGTAGGTATTGATCACCTAGTTTGTCTCTATTGTTACAAAAACATCAAAATCGCTAATGGTCTATTTGTTAGGATTCGGCCCTTTCACAGTTGCTGCCAGGGTTCGATACCTGGTCAGGGAAAGACCCGTTCATTGTCTTTTTCATAATGCCATTAAATTCGTACAGCTATTGATAATCTAAAATCTCCCCCTATTATTACAAAGCCATTAAGATCCCTGATGGTCTAGTGGTCAGGATTCGGCGCTCTCACCGCCGCGGCCCGGGTTCGACTCCCGGTCAGGGAACATTCTCTTACATTTTCACCTTCCCCCTTCTTTAAATCTTGCATTTATCCTTGTTGGTATTGATCATCTAAGTTCTTTCCATTGTTAAAAAGACTTCAAGATCCCTGATGGTCTCGTGGTCAGGATTCGGCCCTTTCATAGCTGCTACCTGTGTTCGATACCCGGTCAGGGAAAGACCCGTTCATTGTCTTTTTCATAATGCCATTAAATGTCTATAGCTATTGACCATCTAAAATCTCTCCCTATTATTACAAAGCCATTGGCATCCCTGATGGTCTAGTGGTCAGAATTCGGCGCTCTCACCGCTGCGGCCAGGGTTCGATTCCCGGTCACGGAACTTTCTCTTACATTTTCACCTGCCCCCTTCTTTAGATCATGTGTTTATCCTTGTAGGTATTGATCATCTAAGTTCTCTCTATAGTTAAAATTACGTCAAAATCCCTGATGGTCTAGTGGACAGGATTCAGCTCTTTCACCGCTGCGACCTGGGTTCGATTCCCGGTCAGGGAACTTTCCATTACATTTTCACTTTCCCCTTTCTGTAGCACATGTTAAGCCTTGTAGGTATTGATCACCTAAGATCTCTCTATTATTACAAAGCCAATAAGATCCCTGATGGTCTAGTGGTCAGGATTCGCCGCGGCCCGGGTTCGAATCCCGGTCAGGGAACTTTCTCTTACATTTTCACCTTCCCCCTTCTTTAGATCATGTGTTTATCCTTGTAGGTATTGATCATCTAAGTTCTCTCTATAGTTAAAATGACATCAAAATCCCTGATGGTCTAGTGGTCAGGATTCAGCGCTTTCACCGCTGCGGCCTGGGTTCGATTCCCGGTCAGGGAAATTTCCATTACATTTTCACCTGCGCCCTTCTTTATGTCATGTGTTAATCCTTGTAGGTATTGATCACCTAGTTTGTCTCTATTATTACAAAAACAACAAAATCGCTGATGGTCTATTTGTTAGGATTCGGCCCTTTCACAGTTGCTGCCAGGGTTCGATACCTGGTCAGGGAAAGACCCGTTCATTGTCTTTTTCATAATGCCATTAAATTCGTACAGCTATTGATAATCTAAAATCTCCCCCTATTATTACAAAGCCATTAAGATCCCTGATGGTCTAGTGGTCAGGATTCGGCGCTCTCACCGCCGCGGCCCGGGTTCGATTCCCGGTCAGGGAACATTCTCTTACATTTTCACCTTCCCCCTTCTTTAGATCTTGCATTTATCCTTGTTGGTATTGATCATCTAAGTTCTTTCCATTGTTAAAAAGACTTCAAGATCCCTGATGGTCTCGTGGTCAGGATTCGGCCCTTTCATAGCTGCTACCTGTGTTCGATACCCGGTCAGGGAAAGACCCGTTCATTGTCTTTTTCATAATGCCATTAAATGTCTATAGCTATTGACCATCTAAAATCTCTCCCTATTATTACAAAGCCATTGGCATCCCTGATGGTCTAGTGGTCAGAATTCGGCGCTCTCACCGCTGCGGCCAGGGTTCGATTCCCGGTCACGGAACTTTCTCTTACATTTTCACCTGCCCCCTTCTTTAGATCATGTGTTTATCCTTGTAGGTATTGATCATCTAAGTTCTCTCTATAGTTAAAATTACGTCAAAATCCCTGATGGTCTAGTGGACAGGATTCAGCTCTTTCACCGCTGCGACCTGGGTTCGATTCCCGGTCAGGGAACTTTCCATTACATTTTCACTTTCCCCTTTCTGTAGCACATGTTAAGCCTTGTAGGTATTGATCACCTAAGATCTCTCTATTATTACAAAGCCAATAAGATCCCTGATGGTCTAGTGGTCAGGATTCGGCGCTCTCACCGCCGTGGCCCGGGTTCGATTCCTGGTCAGGGAACTTTCACTTACATTTTCACTTTCCCCCTTCTGTAGCTCATGTTAAGCCTTGTAGGTATTGATCACCTAAGATCTCTCTATTGTTACAAAGACATCATTATCCCTGATGGTCTAGTGGTCAGGATTTGGCGCTCTCACCGCCGCGGCCCGGGTTCGATTCCCGGTCATGGAACTTTCTCTTACATTTTCACCTTCCCCCTTCTTTAGATCATGTGTTTATCCTTGTAGGTATTGATCATCTAAGTTCTCTCTATAGTTAAAATGACATCAAAATCCCTGATGGTCTAGTGGTCAGGATTCAGCGCTTTCACCGCTGCGGCCTGGGTTCGATTCCCGGTCAGGGAAATTTCCATTACATTTTCACCTGCGCCCTTCTTTATGTCATGTGTTAATCCTTGTAGGTATTGATCACCTAGTTTGTCTCTATTATTACAAAAACAACAAAATCGCTGATGGTCTATTTGTTAGGATTCGGCCCTTTCACAGTTGCTGCCAGGGTTCGATACCTGGTCAGGGAAAGACCCGTTCATTGTCTTTTTCATAATGCCATTAAATTCGTACAGCTATTGATAATCTAAAATCTCCCCCTATTATTACAATGCCATTAAGATCCCTGATGGTCTAGTGGTCAGGATTCGGCGCTCTCACCGCCGCGGCCCGGGTTCGATTCCCGGTCAGGGAACATTCTCTTACATTTTCACCTTCCCCCTTCTTTAGATCTTGCATTTGTCCTTGTTGGTATTGATCATCTAAGTTCTTTCCATTGTTAAAAAGACTTCAAGATCCCTGATGGTCTCGTGGTCAGGATTCGGCCCTTTCATAGCTGCTACCTGTGTTCGATACCCGGTCAGGGAAAGACCCGTTCATTGTCTTTTTCATAATGCCATTAAATGTCTATAGCTATTGACCATCTAAAATCTCTCCCTATTATTACAAAGCCATTGGCATCCCTGATGGTCTAGTGGTCAGAATTCGGCGCTCTCACCGCTGCGGCCAGGGTTCGATTCCCGGTCACGGAACTTTCTCTTACATTTTCACCTGCCCCCTTCTTTAGATCATGTGTTTATCCTTGTAGGTATTGATCATCTAAGTTCTCTCTATAGTTAAAATTACGTCAAAATCCCTGATGGTCTAGTGGACAGGATTCAGCTCTTTCAACGCTGCGACCTGGGTTCGATTCCCGGTCAGGGAACTTTCCATTACATTTTCACTTTCCCCTTTCTGTAGCACATGTTAAGCCTTGTAGGTATTGATCACCTAAGATCTCTCTATTATTATAAAGCCAATAAGATCCCTGATGGTCTAGTGGTCAGGATTCGGCGCTCTCACCGCCGTGGCCCGGGTTCGATTCCCGGTCAGGGAACATTCTCTTACATTTTCACCTTCCCCCTTCTTTAGATCTTGCATTTATCCTTGTTGTTATTGATCATCTAAGTTCTTTCCATTGTTAAAAAGACTTCAAGATCCCTGATGGTCTCGTGGTCAGGATTCGGCCCTTTCAAAGCTGCTACCTGGGTTCGATTCCCGGTCAGGGAACTTTCCATTACATTTTCACTTTCCCCCTTCTGTAGCTCATGTTAAGCCTTGTAGGTATTGATCACCTAAGATCTCTCTATTGTTACAAAGACATCAATATCCCTGATGGTCTAGTGGTCAGGATTCGGCGCTCTCACCGCCGCGGCCCGGGTTCGATTCCGGGTCAGGGAACTTTCTCTTACATTTTCACCTTCCCCCTTCTTTAGATCATGTGTTAATCCTTGTAGGTATTGATCACCTAGTTTGTCTCTATTGTTACTAAAACATCAAAATCGCTGATGGTCTATTTGTTAGGATTCGGCCCTTTCACAGTTGCTGCCAGGGTTCGATACCTGGTCAGGGAAAGACCCGTTCATTGTCTTTTTCATAATGCCATTAAATTCGTACAGCTATTGATAATCTAAAATCTCCCCCTATTATTACAAAGCCATTAACATCCCTGATGGTCTAGTGGTCAGGATTCGGCGCTCTCACCAGCCTGGGTTCGATTCGGTCAGGAACTTTTCATTTCACCTTCCCCCTTCTTTAGATCTTGCATTTATCCTTGTTGGTATTGATCATCTAAGTTCTTTCCATTGTTAAAAAAACTTCAAGATCCCTGATGGTCTCGTGGTCAGGATTCGGCCCTTTCATAGCTGCTACCTGTGTTCGAAATTGGTCAGGGAAAGACCGTTCATTGTCTTTTCATAATGCCATTAAATGTCTATAGCTATTGACCATCTAAAATCTTCCCTATTATTACAAAGCCATTAGCATCCCTGATGGTCTAGTGGTGAATTGGGCGCTCACCGCATGCCAGGGTTCGATTCCCGGTCACAGAACTTTCTCTTACATTTTCACCTGCCCCCTTCTTTAGATCATGTGTTTATCCTTGTAGGTATTGATCATCTAAGTTCTCTCTATAGTTAAAATTAAGTCAAAATCCCTGATGGTCTAGTGGACAGGATTCAGCTCTTTCACCGCTGCCTGGGTTCGATTCGGTCAGGAACTTTCCATTACATTTTAACTTTCACCTTCTGTAGCTCATGTTAAGCCTTGTAGATATTGATCACCTAAGATCTCTATTGTTACAAAGACATCAATATCTGATGGTCTAGTGGTCAGGATTCGCCATGCTGGGTTCGAATCCCGGTCAGGGAACTTTCACATTTTCACCTTCCCCTCTTTTTAGATGTGTTTATCCTTGTAGGTATTGATCATCTAAGTTCTCTATAGTTAAATGACATCAAAATCCCTGATGGTCTAGTGGTCAGGATTTAGCGCTTTTACCGCTGCCTGGGTTCGATTCCGGTCTGGGAAATTTCCATTACATTACCTGCCCCCTTCTTTATGTCATGTGTTAATCCTTGTAGGTATTGATCACCTAGTTTGTCTCTATTACAAACATCAAAATCGCTAATGGTCTATTTGTTAGGATTCGCCCTTTCACAGTTGCTGCCAGGGTTCGATTCCTGGTCAGGAAAGACCTTCATTGTCTTTTTCATAATGCCATTAAATTCTAGGTATTGATAATCTAAAATCTCCCTATTATTACAAAGCCATTAAGATCCCTGATGGTCTAGTGGTCAGGATTCGGCGCTCTCACCGCCGGTCGGTTCGACTCGGTCAGGGAACATTCTTACATTTTCACCTTCCTTCTTTAGATCTTGATTTATCCTTGTTGGTATTGATCATCTAAGTTCTTTCCATTGTTAAAAAACAAAGATCCCTGATGGTCTAGTGGTCAGGATTCGCTATCATAGCTGCTACCTGTTCGACCCGGTCAGGGAAAGAACCGTTCATTGTCTTTTTCATAATGCCATTAAATGTCTATAGCTATTGACCATCTAAGAATCTCTCTATTATAAACCATTAAGATCCCTGATGGTCTAGTGGTCAGGATTGGCGCTCACCGCTGGCCAGGGTTCGATTCGGTCAGGAATTTTCTCTTACATTTTCACCCCTTCTTTATATCATGTGTATATCCTTGTAGGTATTGATCATCTAAGTTCTCTCTATAGTTAAATTACAAAATCCCTGATGGTCTAGTGGACAGGATTCAGCTCTTTCACCGCTGCAGCCTGGGTTCGATTCTGGTCAGGGAACTTTCCATTACATTTTCACTTTCCCTTTCTGTAGCTCATGTTAAGCCTTGTAGGTATTGATCACCTAAGATCTCTATTGTTACAAATACATCAATATCTCTGATGGTCTAGTGGTCAGGATCGCCCGGTTCAATCCCGGTCAGGGAACTTTCTCTTACATTTTCACCTTCCCTTCTTTAGATCATGTTTATCCTTGTAGGTATTGATCATCTAAGTTCTCTCTATAGTTAAATGACATCAAAATCCTGATGGTCTAGTGGTCAGGATTTCGCTTACCGCCAAGTGCCTGGGTTCGATTCGGTCAGGGAAATTTCCATTACATTTTCACCTGCCCCTTCTTTATGTCATGTGTTAATCCTTGAGGTATTGATCACCTAGTTTGTCTCTATTGTTACAAAACATCAAAATCGCTAATGGTCTATTTGTTAGGATTCGCCCTTTCACAGTTGCTGCCAGGGTTCGATACCTGGTCAGGAAAGACTCATTGTCTTTTTCATAATGCCATTAAATTTATAGCTATTGATAATCTAAAATCTCCCTATTATTACAAAGCCATTAAGATCCCTGATGGTCTAGTGGTCAGGATTCGCGCTTCACCGCGTCTGGTTCGACTCGGTCAGGGAACATTCTCTACATTTTCACCTTCCCTTCTTTAAATCTTGCATTTATCCTTGTTGGTATTGATCATCTAAGTTCTTTCCATTGTTAAAAGACTTCAAGATCCCTGATGGTCTGTGGTCAGGATTCGCCCTTTCATAGCTACCTGTGTTCGATACCCGGTCAGGGAAAGACCCGTTCATTGTCTTTTTCATAATGCCATTAAATGTCTATAGCTATTGACCATCTAAAATCTCTCCCTATTATTACAAAGCCATTGGCATCCCTGATGGTCTAGTGGTCAGAATTCGCTCTCACCGCTGCGGGCCAGGGTTCGATTCGGTCAGGAACTTTCTCTTACATTTTCACCTGCCCCTTCTTTAGATCATGTGTTTATCCTTGTAGGTATTGATCATCTAAGCCTCTCTATAGTTAAAATTACGCCAAAATCCCTGATGGTCTAGTGGACAGGATTCAGCTCTTTCACCGCTGACCTGGGTTCGATTCCGGTCAGGGAACTTTCCATTACATTTTCACTTTCCCTTTCTGTAGCTCATGTTAAGCCTTGTAGGTATTGATCATCTAAGATCTCTCTATTATACAAAGACATCAGTATCTCTGGTCTAGTGGTCAGGATTCGCGCTCACCAGTTGGGTTCGATTCGGTCAGGGAAAGACCAGTTCATTGTCTTTTTTGATAATGCCATTAAATCTGTACAGGTATTGATATTCTAAAATCTCCCTCTATTATTACAAAGCAATAAGATCCCTGATGGTCTAGTGGTCAGGATTCAGCGCTCTCACCGCCCGGTTCGATTCGGTCAGGGAACATTCTCTTACATTTTCAACTTCCCTTCTTTAGATCTTGCATTTATCCTTGTTGGTATTGATCATCTAAGTTCTTTCCATTGTTAAAAACTTAAGATCCCTGATGGTCTAGTGGTCAGGATTCGCCCTTTCAAAGCTGCTACCTGGGTTCGATTCGGTCAGGGAACTTTCCATTACATTTTCACTTTTTGATCATGTTAAGCCTTGTAGGTATTGATCACCTAAGATCTCTATTGTTACAAAACATCAAGATCCCTGATGGTCTAGTGGTCAGGATTCGGCGCTCTCACCGCAGCGGCCTGGGTTCGATTCCCGGTCAGGGAACATTCTCTACATTTTCACCTTCCCCTTCTTTAGATCTTGCATTTATCCTTGTTGGTATTGATCATCTAAGTTCTTTCCATTGTTAAAAACTTCAAGATCCCTGATGGTCGTGGTCAGGATTCGGCCCTTTCACTGCTACCTGTGTTCGATCGGTCAGGGAAAGACCTGTTCATTGTCTTTTCATAATGCCATTAAATGTCTATATTGACCATCTAAAATCTCTCCCTATTATTACAAAGCCATTAGCCCTGATGGTCTAGTGGTCAGAATTGCGCTCACCGCTGTGCCAGGGTTCGATTCGGTCGGAACTTTCACATTTTCACCTGCCCCCTTCTTTAGATCATGTGTTTATCCTTGTAGGTATTGATCATCTAAGTTCTCTCTATAGTTAAAATTACGTCAAAAGCCCTGATGGTCTAGTGGACAGGATTCAGCTCTTTCACCGCTGCGGCCTGGGTTCGATTCCCGGTCAGGGAACATTCGCTTACATTTTCACTTTCCCTTTAGCTCATGTTAAGCCTTGTAGGTATTGATCACCTAAGATCTCTCTATTGTTACAAAGACATCAATATCTCTGATGGTCTAGTGGTCAGGATTCGGCGCTCTCACCGCAGCGGCCCGGGTTCGATTCCCGGTCAGGGAAAGACCCTTTCATTGTATTTTTCATAATGCCATTAAATTCGTACAGCTATTGATATTCTAAATCTACAAAGCCATTAAGATCCCTGATGGTCTAGTGGTCAGGATTCGCGCCTCACCGAGGCCGGTTCGATTCGGTCAGGGAACATTCTCTTACATTTTCACCTTCCC
The DNA here is from genome assembly GCF_019740435.1 of Gambusia affinis. NCBI lineage: Eukaryota > Metazoa > Chordata > Actinopteri > Cyprinodontiformes > Poeciliidae > Gambusia > Gambusia affinis. Next base: position 2,442,841 of record NC_057876.1, read on the forward strand.
CTTCTTCTTGATTTATCCTTGTTGGTATTGATCATCTAAGTTCTTTCCATTGTTAAAAACTTCAAGATCCCTGATGGTCTCGTGGTCAGGATTCGCCCTTTCATAGCTGCTACCTGTGTTCGATCCGGTCAGGGAAAGACCTGTCATTGTCTTTTTCATAATGCCATTAAATGTCTATAGCTATTGACCATCTAAAATCTCTCCCTATTATTACAAAGCCATTAGCATCCCTGATGGTCTAGTGGTTGAATTCGCCTCACTGCGGCAGGTTCGATTCCGGTCAGGAACTTTCTCTTACATTTTCACCTGCCCCTTCTTTAGATCATGTGTTTATCCTTGTAGGTATTGATCATCTAAGTTCTCTCTATAGTTAAATGCCAAAAGCCCTGATGGTCTAGTGGACAGGATTCAGCTCTTTCACCGCTGTGAGATTCCCGGTCAGGGAACTTTCCATTACATTTTCACTTTCCCCTTTCTGTAGCTCATGTTAAGCCTTGTAGGTATTGATCACCTAAGATCTCTCTATTGTTACAAAGACATCAATATCTCTGATGGTCTAGTGGTCAGGATTCGGCGCTCTCACCGCAGCGGCCCGGGTTCGATTCCCGGTCAGGGAAAGACCCTTTCATTGTATTTTTCATAATGCCATTAAATTCGTACAGCTATTGATAATCAAAAATCTCCCCCTATTATTACAAAGCCATTAAGATCCCTGATGGTCTAGTGGTCAGGATTCGGCGCTCTCACCGCCGCGGCCCGGGTTCGATTCCCGGTCAGGGAACATTCTCTTACATTTTCACCTTCCCCCTTCTTTAAATCTTGCATTTATCCTTGTTGGTATTGATCATCTAAGTTCTTTCCATTGTTAAAAAGACTTCAAGATCCCTGATGGTCTCGTGGTCAGGATTCGGCCCTTTCAAAGCTGCTACATGGGTTCGATTCCCGGTCAGGGAACTTTCCATTACATTTTCACTTTCCCCCTTCTGTAGCTCATGTTAAGCCTTGTAGGTATTGATAATCTAAGTTCTCTCTATAGTTAAAATGACATCAAAATCCCTGATGGTCTAGTGGTCTGGATTCAGCGCTTTTACCGCTGCGGCATGGGTTCGATTCCCGGTCGGGGAAATTTCCATTACATTTTCACCTTCCCCCTTCTTTATGTCATGGGTTAATCCTTGTAGGTATTGATCACCTAGTTTGTCTCTATTGTTACTAAAACATCAAAATCGCTGATGGTCTATTTGTTAGGATTCGGCCCTTTCACAGTTGCTGCCAGGGTTCGATACCTGGTCAGGGAAAGACCCGTTCATTGTCTTTTTCATAATGCCATTAAATTCGTACAGCTATTGATAATCTAAAATCTTCCCCTATTATTACAAAGCCATTAAGGTCCCTGATGGTCTAGTGGTTAGGATTCAGCGCTCTCACCACCGAGGCCTAGGTTCGAGTCCCGGTCAGGGAACTTTCCGTTACATTTTCACCTTCCCCCTTCTTCATGACATGTGTTAATCCTTGTAGGTATTGATCTACTAGTTTGTCTCTATTGTTACAAAAACATCAAAATCGCTGATGGTCTATTTGTTAGTATTTGGCCCTTTCACAGTTGCTGACAGGGTTCGATACCTGGTCATGGAAACACTCGTTCATTGACTTTTTCATAATGCCATTTAATGCGTATAGCTATTGACCATCTAAAATCTCTCCCTATTATGAGAAAGTCATTAACATCCCCTATGGTCTAGTGGTCAGGATTCTGTGCTCTCACCGCTGCGGCCCGTGTTCGATTCCCGGTCAGGGAACTATCTCTTACATTTTCACCTGCCCCCTTCTTTAGATCATGTGTTTATCCTTGTAGGTATTGATCATCTAAGTTGTCTCCATTTTTAAAAAGACATCAAGATCCCTGATGGTCTCGTGGTTAGGATTCAGCGCTTTCACAGCTGCTGCCTGGGTTCGATACCTGGTCAGGTAAAGACTCGTTCATTGTCATTTCCATAATGCCATTTAATGTGTATAGCTATTGACCATCTAAAATATCTCCATATGACAACAAAGCCATTAACATCCCGGATGGTCTAGTGGTCAGTATTCGGTGCTCTTCTCACCGTGGCCTGGGTTTGATTCTCGGTCAGGGAACTTTCTCTTACATTTTCACCTGCCCACATCTTTAGCTCATGTGTTTATCCTTGTAGGTATTGATCATTTAAGTTCTCTCCATTTTTAAAATGACATCAAGATCCCTGATGGTCTCGTGGTCAGGATTCAGCGCTTTCACAGCTGCTGCCTTGGTTCGATACCTGCTCAGGGAAAGACTTGTTCATTGTCTTTTTCATAATGTCATTTAATGTGTATAGCAATTGATCATCTAAAATCTCTCCCTATTACGACAAAGCCGTTAACATCCTTGATGGTCTAGTGGTCAGTATTGGGCGCTTTTACCGCCGCGGCCTGGGTTCGATTCTCGGTCAGGGAACTTTCTCTTACATTTTCACCTGCCCACTTCTTTAGATCATGTGTTTATCCTTGTAGGTATTGATCATCTAAGTTCTCTCCATTTTTAAAAAGATATCAAGATCCCTGATGGTCTCATGGTTAGGATTCAGCGCTTTCAAAGCTCCTGCCTGGGTGCGATACCCGGTCAGGGAAAGACCCGTTCATTGTCTTTTTCATAATGCCATTAAATGCCTATACCTATTGATCATCTAAAATCTCTCCCTATTATGACAAAGCCATTAACATCACTGATGGTCTAGTGGTCAGGATTCGGTGCTTTCACCGCTGCGGCCTGGGTTCGATTCCCGGTCAGGGAACATTCCATTACATTTTCACCTTCCCCCTTCTTTATGTCATGTAATCGTTGTAGGTATTGATCACCAAATTTGTCTCTAGTGTTAGAAAAACATCAAAATCGCTGATGGTCTAGTGGTCAGGATTCTGCGCTTTCACAGCTGAGGTCCAGGTTCGAATCCCGGTCAGGGAAAGTCCCGTTCATTATCTTTTCATAATGCCATTAAATGTGTATAGCTATTGACCATCAAAAATCTCTCCCTATTATGACAAAGTCATTAACATCCCTAATGGTCTAGTGGTCAGTATTCAGCGTTGTCACCGTCACTGTCACATAGGAAATTGTTTTGATCATGTCCTTAAATCCCTCTAGGAATTGATTGTGAAAGACCGCTTGCTAGTTTTACAGAAACACAAAGGTCCCCGATGTCATGATTCGACAACCTGTGTTCATTTCTCAATGAGGGATAGTTCTTTTCCTTTACACCTGCCCTGTTGTTTTGTTCTCGTCTTTAATGCCTTCCATGTATTGATTGTCAAAGACCTCTTGCTGGCTTCACAGAGGTAGAAAGTTTCCTGATGTTCTTGTGAATCAAGATTAGGTGCTCTCATCATTATGGCCGTGTTTCAATTCATGGTCAGGGAAAGTTCTTTTCATTGTCTCCTAGAACATTGTTTTGATCATGTTTTTATTGCCCTCTAGATGATGAAAAATCTTTTGCTAGCTTTATGGCGACACAAATGTTCCTGATGGACTGGTGGCTTGGATTTGGTCCTGTCACTGCTGCTTCCTGGTTTATATTCCCACTCACGGATTGTTCTTTTCCTATACACCTTTCCTGTTGTTTTGATCATGCCTTTAAAGCAGTCTAAGTATTGATTGTCAAAGACCTCTTTCTAGCTTCCCAGAGACACAAAGGTTCCAGATGTACTAGATGTTAGGATTAGCTACTCTCACTACTCAGAAGCTTGCAGTCTCTTTTTGGTGGATAGCACTCCCATTTAACCCTCATGATTTATAGCTTTTTGGACAAATTACATTGTCTGTCTGGGGATGTGTCATTAGAAACCTGCTTATTGCCTGTTTCAGTTTTTAGACCCCAACATTAGGAGGAGCAATCATTTTTTTAATTTTTCCAAAAACACTATAGTAACAGCAATTTTTTCCAATTACAGAAAACAATGGATGGCTTTCTTTTGTTTGGTTACATGGACAAAGCCTAGCTAACTAACAGTGAAGATGATTTCAATCTGCTGCTGCTGGAAAAAAAACAAAACAATTAAAGACAATTGGCTGTTTGTTGTAGCGTGAACTTGTCCTGTTTTGCAAATGAGCCAAACCATGATGTCAGATGAACACTGTGGTCAGAAAATTTTGTAGAAAATACAGTTTTCTTTTCAAATTTATTTATTTTTGCCCTCCAGGGGGTATTTTTGTGGGCTCTAGTGTCCCTTATAAGACAGTAGGAAAGGGGAAAGACATGCGGCAAATGTCAGGCAGGTCGAGGAATTGAACCCACAACTGCCACGTCAAGGACTCAAGGCCTCCAAATGTTGGTTGCGCTATCCCCTACGCCACCACAGCACGCCCTAAATGATTGCTTTTTATATGAGTTGTGTTTGACTTCCTTTTTAAACGCCACTGATCCCTGCAAAAGCTACCTTTGAGTTTTATTTACCTAATTGAAAAAGGTTTACGAAGTTCAGTTTTCATTGCTAATGTCTATTCAGGACAGCTCTACAATGCCTCACATTAAAATGTAAAATATCTACTAAAACTGGCCTTCAGTTAGGAAGATAAAAAATACTACTTCTACTTGAGTAGGATAACATTTGTGCAAAACCTTCAAGCCTTTGTAGAGGTTCATAATAATTAGACGTTTCTTCACACATCAAATGATCATAGTCAAGTTTGTTTCTAGCCAATTGACTTAGTTTAGATTTGCATTTGTGTTGCTCTAAGAATTTCCTTCCACCATTCTCAAACTTCTCAGTAAGTTGATTTAATCAGCTGATTCTATAACCAACAGACATTGGCTAAGTCTGCCTCTTCAGTTTGACTTCCCCTGCATATTAACAGCATTGGAGAAGTGCCTCCATGGGCCTGCCAAGCCGATCAAGGCCCACACAGGTCTGACAAAACAGAGACACCTTTAATAATAAATGACACAAGGGTTCACATGTCCACCGTTGTCCTCTGGGGCCGGATGTGCAGACATGGGTCACAGCATCACATTGCATGAGGAGAGGAGAAGTTGATTAGGTGATGTGCTGCAGCCTGGTCCAGTCAACTCCCCCAGTACGTTCCACGCCTCAACCCCTGGTACAGTTGGGAGCTGTGGAATACAATCAGAATGCAAAAATGAAGTCTGACAAAATACACAACCTAAGATCATCCCGTTCCTCGAACTCATCTCAGCCTCCTGGTAAGTCAACATGGTGATTATTTTTCAATTTTTTTAAATTTATCTGATGATTATTGAGATATGACTAAAATGACTCAACCTTACTCAGTTACTTATATGCAGTGTTACAGAGGAGAATAAAGAGTGTGTGTTAATGACGTGGTTTGAGGCAAAAGGGAAACAAACATCAGTAACTAACATTTTCTTAAACTTAGGTGTTATTTGGAGTTTGGCTGCCTGGATTACAGATTTAATGCAGCTTTGAGTTGTGATGACAGATCTACTACTTGCATTATGCACTGTAGTAAAGTGCTAGTACTCTGTAATTCACATGTCATTTTAGAACCACAAATTTCAGTGTATTTTAGTGACCTTTCTCAAAGGCAAACACTAAAGCGCAATTACAACTATTCTTTTAGGAAATGCAAATCTAGAAACTATAATAGGGCAGATTAATGCATCATCTCAGCCAGAATGCTTGAAGAGAGCCTTGGAACATGTTTTCAAGTCTAACCTGTCAGTTGTTATCCTGGCTCAACTTACATCAATCAAATGTATGACTCATCTAAAATGTGATGACATGCTGAGCAGGAAACACAGTTATTCATCTGTATTGAATCAGAGGAACATCTAAAACATGCTGGAAGCCCTCTTAGGAAGTGGAGTTTAGCCACTGATTGTTTTCGATCTTTAAATGGAAGGTTGGTTTTTGAGGTAAATAATGTAAAAACCACAAATTTCCCAGGCAAAGAAACAAAAAGCTGAAAAAAACAACATGATTTTTTGTTTAATTTTGTCATGGATATTCAAAGTAATCATTCCTCTTTAAAAGATGAATAAAAACTAGACTTCCACAATATATTTACAAATTCTTCTCGGTTCTTTATTATTTCTTGCCAAAGTCAGTAAAAGCCATCAATGAAGGCTGAAAAGAGTGACTTACAGCTCTGGAGCCACAAGTTGATGACCTCTTTTATAAACTATGCCACAGTTTGGGGTTGATGTCCTCCTGGAAGATGAACCTCCACTCCCAGTATTCTGCAGACCCAAACAGATCCTGCACTTAACTCCTGCCATCTTTCCCATCCATTCTGTCTGTCCGGTCCCTGCAAAAGTTAAGCATTCCCACAGCATACTGGTGCCACTACCGTACACAATGCTCATGAAGTTTTGACATTAGTTTTGCACAACATATTATATTTTACTTTTTGGTCAACCTGAGAACCATCTTCCACTTCAACCATCTTGAGTTTGACGGCAAACAGAAGATGTTTGATGGCAGTTCATTATTATTTAGAGGAACACGAAAAGGTGCTAAATACTTTCATACATAAATGCACACACTTTTCAGAGTTTTGATTTATCTACCACAACACTGTAAAAGATTAGATGAAAAAGCTCAACAGACTGAACAGGAAACAGGAAGTAAAGGAGCTCATTGGGGTCACAGTGGGTAATGATGAAGGATATTGTAATGACAAAACTGAAAAAAAAAAAAAAAAAAAAAATTACATTAGACATCAAACAGGTGGCTGATTGGCTACAGGCAGCAGCTGTGAGGAGAGACCAGACAGGCAGGCTGAGGGAAGGAGGATAATAAACGTGAAGGTAACTGAGGAGGAAAAAAAGAACAAAGGGGAAAAACACTGAGATAACAGAAATAAAAAAGTGAAAGCATAAACAAGGAAACAACCCAAAAACACAATAGAATTATTAGCAAAAGGCAAAAAGTAATTTATTGCTTAACAAAAGCATTTTTCTTTCTTACTAAGAAATTGTTTGCATGACAAGAAAATTTTTGTTGCGTTTCCACACAATAAATAGGTCAAAATGATAAAAGGAAAGCAATATATCTATGATGCAAAGAGAATGAAACAGGCTTGAACAGCCACTGAGTGTAAAACAGGCTCACAAATAATCAGCTGCAAACATTAAGGACAAAATAAGACTGCAGATGTAACAAGGGCAGAAAATCTGTCACTTATCTATTACTTTTACGTTTTGGGTGTAGTTAATGTAATAATCCCCTATTTTAAACATTTTGTCATTATTTTCCTTGCTGGCGGACATTCATCTCAACATCTGCTTTCAAACCACTGTTTTGTTGTGTTTCAGGCTAGTTATGTAACCATAGTAACCAGTTCTAAAAGACTCTTGTAAACATTTTTATATATATATATATATGAATGTGCCAATGGCAGCTACTTGGTACAGGTGATTACCTCCTAAGCTAACTTGTTGTATGTGGTCATTATTGTGACCTCTATTGCACATGCGAGACGCTTTCTGGTTGTTTGCAGTTCACATTAGGAAATTACATTCAGGTTGGCAATAATTGGAAATGTGAAAAATCAAACATACCCATTAGACTTTCACAAAAAATCGGAATTGAACATTATAGCAGCAGTCTGATCACAGCCACTGCCTTTCTTGCTATAGCAATGCTTCTTGGCAATAAATCTTATAACGTTGAATGTTTCCCCCATGGTGTCACATTTGTGAGGATTGATTTGTTGGTTGAGCAGCAGTGATGTGGAATGGCATGTCTGTTATCCCCACTCTTGAGCCACCCAAAGAATAACAGAACAATGTCCAACCTCGAGTTATTTTTCAGTAACAGTGAGCTGATGCGACGCTGTTTAAGCTGAAAAGTCCTCAGAACATCGTGATGCAAGACGTCAAGAGAAAGCTGAGACAGATGACCTGTTCATTCAGTTTGAACTCAAGCGAGTCTTACTTCTGTTCTTTAAATACATGAGCTTCGGGGTTACTGGGAGGTGTTCCATGAGTAATATCTGTGCAATTTATTTTTTAACAAGAAAAACATGTAACACACCCTTATTACAAACACTATATAACAGCAGATTTTCTTTCCCCATCACTCTTTCTTAGCATAGTGTACAGATATTTATCCAAATGCATGTAATGGATGATCATTCTGCAGGTTGGCCGTACAAGTACAAGTGATTATACTGTTATGAAATCTGTTTTCAATGTGGGGATGCAGGAATATATCTAGAAACTTTTCACTCAGGTTATCCCATGGTCTTAAGTGGAGTGAAATGTTTTCCATCTATTCTTTCCTCTTTTTGCTTTGATTTTCTGAGCCTGCTGGATTACACAGAAGAGCGGAACAATTAGAACCTGTACCCTGTGATTCCTGTGATTGGAGGGGGAATCTTTGGTTTTGGCACCTCAACAAGCACATGGTAAAGTTTGAAAGAAGTTGTTCTGTTGCATTCTGAGCAACAGAACAACTGAACAATTTCATAAAATAATAGCGTTCTGAGAAATAGAAGCAGCCATTAAATATATATCTATATTAAGAATTGGGTATTCTACTTGGAAAAACATTTTACATGAGTGAGTGTATTTATTTGTTGCTAGTGATAATCATAATCCATTATTCTGAGGAAATATCAATGTCTGCTCATTGACTATCATATTTCACTAGTGAGCATACTGATATTTGTGCATAAATGTGTTTGTGTGCCAATGGGTGAATGTGGTTGTAGTGTAAAGCGCTTTCAGTGGTCAGTATGACCTTTCTGTCTTTTTTCTTTCTATCCTTTCATTCTTGCAGTATACCTCCATTCATTCATTGCCCTCATTCCTTCCCTGTGTCCTTTATTATCTTTTTTCTTTGTCATTTCTTCCTTTTCTGTATCTTTGCATCTTCCTTTTCTTCTTAACTTCCTTAGATCCTCCATCGATCTATTGTTTCCTCTCAAAGGATTTTTTTTAGTTTTCATGGTGAGTCTCTATATACAGTACAGACTAAAAGTTTGGACATACCTGTGTGTCCAAACTTTTGGTCTGTACTGTTTAAAGCTTTTCTATTTAAGAATTATATGCTAATATTTCACACTGAATTTTATTATTTCATATTTTCTACAACACAAAAAGGATTCTGGGATGTTGAGTCTGCAAAATGGAATTTTAACAATGAAAATCAGCAGTGAGCTGGCAGAGCTCAGTGCAGAGTTCCTGCTAAAGACGGTCTGGATCCTTTGCTTGTTTCCATTCTGTCCTAACGCTGTAATCTGGAGTCCACGGCCAGCTAACATGGCGACTAAGAAAGAGGATTACTGTACTGAAAGTGATATCATTCAGTCTTTACTCGTTCCATCAGCTCAGCTCAGTTCTCAGAATTCTGAAGAATTTTTTATTTCCTTTTTTTTAATTTCATGTAACCAATAAATGATGATGGAGTTGAAGAGCAAATTCTGCCGGTTTAGCTGATTTCTTATGCACGGATGAAAGCACTTTGAGATGTTTTAGTTTTTCTGACTTTTTCATGAGCTCAGAGTTAAAATGAGCTGACAGGCCACATCTCCACCACCCAACCCAAATCATCTTGTTTGCACTGAGCTGATGAAGCTGCGCACCACGCTTGAATCGACCAACATCCCCGGACCCGTTTTCTCTGCCATTTCCCCTTAAAGCAAATCTGCTGTGAGCCGATATAATGTCCCAATATTTCCATGTGCTTTGAACTGTTATGGTTTTCACATGACAGCCACCAACTGTCAGCTGTTTCTTGAGATTTTTGACCAGGAAAGTGGAGCATAACTGAACAGTTGAATGAAACAACTTCAAACTTTTTAGCAGAGCACTCAAGCTCAGTCAGCTTGGTCTCATAAATACCAATGAATAATAATAAATTATAAATATCATAATTGTAATACAAATAAATAATAAAATAAGCCTCAGTCTAATTGGTCAGAATCTCCGTCAACATCTGTTTTAAGTATGGTCACATTTCTGAAGGCTCTTGCTTGCAGCTGACCGGTGCAGCGGTCAGCACAAACACTTTGGAGGCTGGAGCTCAGGTGGAATTAAAAAGCATCTTGCTGTGAGATTAATCACAGGCATAACGTGAACATCATGCATGCATATCTGTTTCAGGAGCTGTCTGATGCAGACGTTTAAAAGGCAGTGTTATGTAAATTTAACTGTTTTAGCTTTACAACGTGTTATAATGTCTTTCCCTCATCAAATACATGCCTGGAGTGTTTCTTTGATTCTTTAATGCATGTTTGAGAAATCATTTAATCTTCATGGCGACCATTAAACCATGCAAAACCCTTGGGTGGACGCCTTTGAGGACAAAGCTCCTCCTCAGAGCTGCAATTTCCAAGTTTCCAAGCCTCCGCCTCACAGAGCTGACCTCCGTCATGACCCCAACAGTCCGCCAGACTGTTCCTGGTGGAACTGGTTCTGTTCTGGGGATTACTCTGGAACATCAAGAAATAATTGCTCAAAGAATTATTCTTCATAAAACAAAGAATATTACACACAAACCCGAGAGTAACCTGAGTTTTACTGTCATACAAAAACAGAGTGTCTTCAGTCAGAAGCTTCTCACAGCAGTAGGAAACAGACTGTTACAGTGAATCTTTCCTGCACACAGAAATCAGCAGCTGCAGCAAAACTTTGACTTGGATGACAGGAGTTACAACAATTCTAAGATGTTTTAATGGAATTGATCTGAATTGAATTAAAATGATGTAGCTTTTCTTCAATCCACAGACGTGTTTTGATGTGGCATTCCAGATTGACCAGCCAATCAGTGGCCACCATGCTCCGGCAGTGATGTCATACTACAGCTCATACTTAGTTAAAAAAATAACGGATACATTATCGTTTAAAAAAAAAAAAGAAAGAAAAAAAATACACACTGAACTGATGACTGGGGTGAGAAATACTCTCAGAGGAGAATTCCTTCAGCAATATCATGTGACAGGTTCACAGGTTTCTCATATTGGACGACTCTACAGGGCTCTATTACAGATTTAATTGCGTCTGCTTGATTCTCACATCTGCATAATTTTCAGCTCCTTCACTGCTGAAAAGTTGAGCAAATGCGTCATTCACCTCTGGTACTCTGTCATCTTTATCATTCCAGAAAAGTGCTGCTTTCACTGGTCTGTGTCTATTCCAGGTATTACATTACTATGGACAGATGATTTTTATTCTTCTGTCAAGTTTCTTTAAAAAAAAATAAGCCCTGAAGGAGCTTATCTCATTTACATTCACTGTCTAATTTTCTCATCTCCTCCTCGCTGTCATGGCCTCTCAGCGCCTGCTCTGTTCTCTCGTCAAAAGGAATTGAAGGAGTTGACATCAGGCAGGAAGAGTTTGGCTGGGAAAGAGGGGAATAGAGTCCTGACCCAGATAGCGGGACAAGCTGCCCGTCCATCGATCCTTCCATACCCCGGCAGGCCTGACACATGCTAAAAACATACTCAGTAATTTACTTGCATTCAGAGAGGAGGGGGGGGAGGCTGAGTTGGGTTTAGGCACAAAATGCACCACACTGAAACAGAACGCCCTCCACTGGTGAAAAAGAATGGTTATCGATTAGAAAATTGTATGTAAGGGCAAACTTCAAACAAGCACTCACTGTAATGTCTGATACTGCAATATCTGTCTTAATTTGAATAAAAAACATGTGAAAGATAATGGGATTATCTGGTACTCTGTAGGAATGCAGACTGTATTGATTTTATAATGTCTCTAAATCAGACATGTTTGATGATGCAGATGGAATGGAAGTAGCAGGAGGGTTTTTAATACGCGGCTCATGTTGGAGAAAACAAAATGGTTTCATTTTTCAAGTTATGAGAGATATATCAGCGTTGTTGTGCAATGAACTGACAACCTTACTGGGACACCTGCTGGCCCTCAAGTCTGGTTTATACTTTAGAGGAGGATCCAAAATATCAATAGCAAGTCAGTGTCAGTATCAGTTAATGTTTTAAAATGCTTTAGTTTCAGATTTATTCTTGAAATTTTGTCTTATTTTCGAGTCCTGCCACTAACTTTCTTTCGAAGATTTTTGCTATCATATTTTGCATTTAGTAGTAATCAGTTGTCATTTTGACATTAAAAACGTTTGTGTACATTTTCTGTCAAAGAAAAAAAAGGAAAATCCCTTGATTATGATTGACTTGTAGCAGCAATAAACAGGGATAAAACATCCAAGGGGAAGAATACTTTTCATAGACCCTTTTTATCTGACATTAGTTGTGAGTCAGATGGATGTTCCATCTGGCCCAAAACCGGTGCAGCCTCCATGCCACTCCCTCCTGTCCCCCTATCTCTCCTCCCTGCTCCTCTGGCCTTCCTGCCCTTTTAAACTGCAGCTTATTAGTGTAATAAATAACTGTGCTTAGAGGACGTTTTAACTGTGACGGTCTACTGGGTGAAATAGTGACATTACAAGTATGTTCTAGTGTTCACAGAGGAAATCTTATATTTGTCTGCTCCTGTGTTTCCTTTAGAGAGATGACAGGAAGCAGAGGAGGAAATGGAGCGGGCCGGGAGACATAGAAGAAGGACACAAGATAAAGAAAGCATGAAAAAATGAGAAGAGGAGAAACACAGAGGTGAAAGATGGGTAAATATGGTGAAAAAAGGAAGACAGACAGATTAGTCATCTCTGGACACACACATATTTAATGAGACACAATCAAGCACACAGAGCTGACATGTTCTTTCATGCACATTTCTGACTTCATCTCATTTCACAAACACACTCAGTCCAAGTCAGATATGTGTGTTTGTCTGTGTGTGTGCAGGGATCTGTGTGTACGTCAGGCTTCCCGTGGGTTGGCACACAGACGTTTGGCCTGTCTGTCTTCTTTCCACATGATCGTCTGGAAAATAGTCCCACAATTCCCCTCCTCCTTCCCCTCATTGACGTCCACACGGCGTGTAGTAGTTGTTCTGGACGACCTTCCCCTGCAGCACAGCGGGCTGCTCACCTGTTGAACGCTGCATTTTCTCAGCCCACCCACTCATCCAGAATAAACACGCTCTGAAAGACGTTTAAAAATGAAACACGGCGATCCCTGTGAACACGACGCATTATAGACGCCGTAAATCCTCTATGCACTGCCGCTGCAGCTGCATGAATCAAGTATGCTGACTATGATTAAATGATAGCTGGAGAGAATATGTTGCTCTGTGGTTGGTTCTCATCTGGGCTGCTTGTTCAGGCCTTCATGTGGTTGATTTCTTTGACCAGCGGCGGCAGAAACTGGAAGTAAATGTTCCTCAGCCGGTTTGTTGTCGTTTTGTGTTTCTGTATTCGTTCACAGGAGTGTAGCACTAGCAATTTGTTGCAACTTTGCTTTCCACTAATTATCAATGCAAAATGTGAAACAAAAAAAATCATCTCAGTTTTAGAACAAAGATTTATGTACTGTACATTTTGCTATTACAGTAGCAGCAGGTTATGCTGAAACATTACAGCAGGTTATCCAACTTTTAAAAAATTAGTTAATTTGTTACACATAATCAAGTTAAGTTTATACAAGCAAATATATTAAGGATAAGCCATCATATTAAACAAACTTAAAACATTACATTTGGCAAATTTCCATTTAATACCTGGGAAAAAATTACCTACATTATTTTTGAAGTTGGAGCTCCATTCTTTTCTTTTTATCCACATATAAGGAGAACTGATACCTGGTACTCATGAATGTAAATTAGTGGTGGGATAGTAATTGCTGTCTTTAATTATTAGAGACTCTGCTATCCTCCTGGCATAGAAGCAGGAGGAGGGCCTAAGCATTGTCAATCATACTTGTGTACTGGCTGCTCGTTGTGCTAACAGCAGAAAAACAACTCACTGTTCCAGGTAAACCGTTTATCCACTGTCATCGGTTGCCATGCCAACTAGCCTCACAGCATTCGTAGCAGTTTATGTTGTATTGGTGCAGCTGTAGGGTTTCTGCTTTAGAAAGAATGATGGAGGGGATGTGAGTGGGCGTACACGAGGGTTATTGAGAGCACTGGGACACTCTTTGCTCTGATTGGTTGTTTCTAACTGCATTATTTGTTTAGGTTAGCACTGGGAGCACTGGGAGAAGGCATGGGAGTTTGATTTGTTTTCAGGTTATATGTCTGACACTGTCACAACATAATGATAATTTCAGCAAATATGTAAAAAAAACAAACATATTTTTTAATTATAAAATTTTTATCCTGCACCTTTAACTGACATAAAATATTAGCATTTTTATCAACCTGGCTACTGAGTGTTGCCTTAGCAAACATGCCCACATTCTCTCCCTACACAAATCTCCTTCGCAACTTGCATCTTGTACATCTGCACAGCGTGATTTGTACACACTGCTTAAATGTGTGTGTTAGTGACTGCGCGCGTGTGCGTGCATGTGTATGTGTATAGTAGCCATGATTAAATCATGACCAGTTTGAAGGCTGCTTTATAAATGTCAGAATATATTAGATTCAGTTGTTCCACTCCGGGGTTTTGCCTGTCCAACGGCGCATTCATCTTCCAAAGCAGCTCTGTGTGTGCCTGAGTCAAGCAGGGAAGAGAGAAAAAGTGACAAATGCTAATGTCAAAAGTGCTACTTTAAAAATGTTCCCTTTTAATGTGAAACTGTTCTAAACTGGCCGTTGTCATGCTGCTCTTTTTAGACAACAAAATCGGACCAACTGTAAACAAAAGCAGGAAACAGAATCTTTACGGCAACCATTCATTCTTTTTTCTACAACGGCAAGAAGAAATTTTTCTTCAACTGAATTCTGTTGTCCGCCTGTATCAACTATCACTACAAGTCTGCACATACTTGTCAGGGGGGTAGCAGACATATTCATATTCATGATGCAATAGAACCACTCTTATTCAAGGATGGGATGATGATACAGCATCATCAGTTAATGAATTTAAAAAACAAGAAATGGTTGTCCAAGTTTTGCTCTAATGTAGATTTTCTCTAATCCACAAAAAACAAAATGATGCAAACCGGCTTATATACATACAGTGCTGTAAAGATTTTTTTCTTTGCATATTTAGATGGGTTAATGTCAAACAGGCCAAATTAGGATCTTGTCTTATTTAATTAATTCCTTGTTGTGAATAATAAGCAGAAACAAATGAAGTTAATATGTTAACTTTGGTTCACCAGCAGGTCCAAAACCACATCTCTGACTTCCCAAGCAGCCAATCTTTGCTAATAACATTTCCAATAGCACAGTTCTTCATGATTTAGCAATAAGAAAGAGTCTGGGCAAAAGTGGCATGATGGTAGTTTTGCTTTTGAGAGTTCCAAAGCAAAACCAATGTTGACCAAGACAGACAGACAGGTCTTTCTCAGATTTTCTAAAACATATCATGGCGATCCCCAAGACCTTTGGGAAAATATTCTGTTGACTGATGTCTTTTCTCCAGAACCTCCAAAGGTTCTCCATTGGGAGGTTCAGACACATTGGTCTTGTGCTCACTGAATTGCTCTTTTTATAGTTTCAGATCGGATTTGGATAAGCACTGCTTAGCATGAATTTAATTTTCATCCATCCATTTTCCATCCTGAGCTTCCTAAGGAACATAGGGATTTTTTTTTTCCTTTTGCGTTCCCTTACGTTACGTTTTGCGTTCCCTCACAATAAGCAAATATTGCTTTCTGCAATCGTAGAGATGGAACTGCACATGAAAACAGCCCTTTATTAACCAGTCAGACTTCCACCACAAGAAAGACAAAAACTCCATAAAGTCATATCTAACTGTTAGATATGACTTTATTACTCCATGTATTTTTTCTTTCTTTCTTTCTTATGGGAGGTTTGTTTACGTCTTAGAAGGGAGATGGAAAGCCCATGCTTGACCTGTTTTTCTTTTGCATTTTGCACATAGTTGTGTGCTGCATTTCTATCCTAAAAAAAAGGATAATAAAACTTGATATATTTCACAAACAAGACATTAACATACATAGGAAAACTTTACATAGCAGAAAGTATGTACCATCTGTACCACCGACGCTCTACGTAACACACCACAGGCAGGATGATCAGTTACGATTGTCGCAGCAACAATCTTACAAGTCAGGACGTTCTAAGATAGTCATAAGGGGAAAATCGGGGCAAAAAAATTTAAAATTGTGTCATGTGACCTCCTCCACACCCGTCCCCCCCGGGCCGCAGTAAAGGTCCGCGGTAATAAAAAGTTTGGGGACCACTGCTTTAGGGGGCTCCATAAAACACAAGGACTTCAGTGGCTGCCCTGGACAGGTGGCCTCTCCATCACAGGCAACACAGACACACAACATCAATACCATCTGTACCACTGCACAGCCTGACTCTAATTTTCATTTGAAAGGAAGATAAAGGTAAAACTTTTTAATTCATTATTTTAATAGTCTAAAAACTGAGATATATTGTTGTTTTTTAATCTTCCTCTGGTCTGGTAACATGCTCCCCCATCATCAATACCACCACCACCCAAAAACTCCTTTTATCCTGGTGTCACATTTTTCTTTGCGTTTATGTGAATGTGACATTTCAAAATATAGCCCCAGGCTTAAGGTAGCTGTACATATTAGTCTTGAGAGATGCTTTTATGGATGTGTAGTGTGCCAAGGGGCAAATATTTCACACCTAAGAGGGAGACTGGGAATTACTAAAGCTTAGCATCTGAACTTTCCTGATTTATCTTCAGCAGAAACTTTATTTTATTTTATTTAAAAATTTTTTTACCCGTTATTCATTTTCTGAACGTTCATAAAGCTGCTTCATGCTTCTGCGGCGTTGCTTCCCCACTGTGACTGATAGTGAAAGGTACCGACTTCCGTCGGTTTCCAGAGTTTGTATTCTGTACAGATGAGCATTTGTGTTAAACATTAAAAACCACAGCCGTGTTAAAACACGTGGACAAAACAAAGATACATTTTGACTTTATCAGAACAGCCAGGAGTCGGCCCTGTATTTTATATGTTTACACATTGAACCCCTGATATTCATAGTTATGACTTCATCAACAGGTATAAATCCTCCTATTTGTGGGATCATTCTGATTCTCACAGTTCATGATTACAACCAATGCAGCCGTCTGGTTTTATGAAGGTGAAACATCTTCATCAAACAACAGAAGAGTAGGAACCAGATGGTTGCACTTTTTTTAGGAGCATCAGAGTAAAGAGACTGAATCCATATCGGTGTGACACCTCTCACATTTTAATTTGTTAAAACTCCTTTCAACAACCTGTGTATTTTTCTTTCCTCTTTTCAAATAAGCACATTTAATTGAATTTTATCAGATAAAATTAAATCAAAACACATGAAAGTTTGGAACTGAAGACAATGTAAAAACATGTAGGGGTATGATTCCTTTTGGAATATTAAACAACAGTACTGAATATCATTGTTATCATAGATTTCTCCAGCTCTGTGTGTTTTACTTCAGGACTCTCTAAGCACTAGCATGAGCCATGAGGTCAGCAAAAATAAAATCCACAGCCTAAGGCTGAGTTGTAAGCTTTGCAAATGGGCCCTTTTATAAGGATTCACTTCATTCTAATTCATGTAGTAAACAACAGGCCTTTTATCTCCAGAGTAATTAAAGAAAGGCCCTGACTCCTGATTAGGTTTATCTGTAGCAGAGTAGAAAGAGAGGACAAGCACTGAGCTCTGAGCTGATTATTGCCATTCAACCTAATATTTAAAAACTGCTCACCCTGCATTAAACTTACTGTCAAACCAGACGTTCTGCTGGGCCAAAGCCACATCTTGCATAACAAAGACTCCACATATATGAACAACAGCAGCCCACTCAGAATCGGACGCAGATTAAGATTTGAACCGAAGCTGAGGAGCACATGCGGCCCTTTTAAATAGTTTCTTTTTACTGAATGACTAACCAGGTTCCTAATTTGGTGTGACATAATTAATTACAGCCAATTAGGTAAACAGATGGGACACAGAGTGAGTGGAAAGGAAATGAGTGTGAGATCATTAAGTTGTGTGGGTGGGTGGCTGGATCAGGCTTCACCACGGGCCCACCGAGGAGGCAGGAAGAGCTGCAGCTTAATGTGAGACGGAAGAAAACCGAGGCGTAAACAGATGAAGGTGGGGCAAAGATTAGGTTATCTTGACACTAAGCAGCAAATATTGGTGTGAAAGAAAACATCTGCCATATTGAATAGACGTTAATGTCTGTTCCACTGCGGAACAACAGAGTGCACCAAACTCCAACCCCTCCCTCAGAGTTAACGTGTTACCCTCTGAATACGATTCATGCAATCAGTCAGTGCTTTGTGACAGATATTAGAGAATGCTTTAGCATTCTGTCTTTTTCCAACTGTGAACCATAATGGGTCTTATTTCCATACAGGCAGACCAACATGAAGGGGCACATGATGGTGAGCTGGAAATAATCTGAAAAGTGTTGCGTTTGCGAGCCTGTGTAATCTAGAACCTCTTAATCTAATTAGTTGACAACAAATGTTGTGTTGTTTGTAAAGTTACACAGTATGAAAAAAAATAACAGCAATAATTCAAGTTATCAAGCCTGTCGGAGAGAAAACAATTCATGTTTTAAAGTAAATATATCCATTTATAAATGTCACAGTTTGAAGTATTTAGCCACCTAAATTTTCAGCATCAGGCTAAATATTTAGTTTGTGAAGTAAATATTTAGCTACAAATCAAATGTTTAGTTAGCAAGGTAAATGTTTAGCTTCAAGATAAATATTTAATTTGCAAATTAATTATTTAGCTTCAACTTAAATTCATTAATTAGTTAAATATTTAGCTTGCTAAACATTTAGCGTTTGTTTACAAAGTTTACAAATATTTAACTTTTAAACCAAATATTCAGCTCCAAATTAAATATTTAGTTAGAAAGCTTTATATTTATCTCCAAGCTAAACTAGCTTCAAGCCAGGAACCCAGTTAGTTTGTTGTTCTGACAGCATGAGCAGATGTTACTTTAAAATCATGTTTGTTGTGAGGAGGACAACTGAACTATTTCTCTCTACATTCAGTTTTCTAAAAGCAAGTTTTTCAATCCAAGCCGTTTGTCTCAGTATTAGAAAGAAATATGTGATAAAGTGGATAGTTGCTGGAAATGTGTCACTTCCTTTTTTTAAATAGGAAGGTGGCACAAGCTGCACGTTTTTGTGAACTGTACATTTTTTTTTAATGTGAAATAATTTTTCTCTGCAGTGTCTGTTCTGTGTAAGAACTGAAACCATTTTTGTAAAATGTTGCTCATCTGCACGACATCAGATCAGTGGGGGTGATAAGCAAGTAAAGATTCTGATTTGTTCTCTTTTTTTTTTTAACAAAACTTTGAATAAACTCTGGGCTGGAAAAATATTAAACTAATTATCCTGAATTCTGCAGTGAACTAATTGTGGCAAATTGAAATAATTGCTTATTTCCATCTCTGCCTCCTGCAGCCTTGTGGATTAGCATGACTTTTACATAATTGCTAATATCTCTGCACTCTGTGTACCATCCAAAGAAAAGGTCTCTAACCCGACTCCGGTCTTCTACGTAACGGTGGCATTAATGAAAAAATCAGGAGCTGCAGATACATGTTGATGATGATGATGATTAATCCAGACAAACCAATGACTAAATCATTACTCGTTCCTGATCCTGCAAAATCTGCCTTCACTGTCTTACATGCTGAATGGAGCTGTGCACGACTGCAGTGCTACAGAGAGTCCATGTTACCAGGCTGATGCATAATCAATAGGACAAGCACTCTCCAAATAGGGTTTTAACTTTTATTGAGCACGCAGAAGAATGAGTGGCCCACTCTGTGTCCATGTACCGCCTGGATCTCCGACCTAACTGCATTCCGTCTGGGATTCAGGCCTTTTTAGTGCTGACTTCTGCCCACTATGGTAAAAAACTGTTGGCCGGAGAGTGTAGCGGTCTCCGATCGATCCGTGACTGAGGAATCAATCTGCTCTGCCCTTAAAACCAAACAGTTCTCAGGTAGAATTGAAAGATCCTGCATAGGAATATTTCAGAGATTGGTGAGCTGCCGCTTGTTCTTCACTCATTATTTGGTTAAAATATAGATTTGATTGTGGTCCAAAAAAGTAGGTCTGTAACAATAAATCACAATTTGTTCTGAACACAGCTCTGTATGGATTTGCCAGAAAAATAACAACATAGAAATGAAAATAAAACCCAAAAACAGGCAGATGTTTTTGTCAGTGCGTCACAGAGTCATAGTTTAGCAAATCACAAATAATTCTCAATTCTTTCTTTTCAAGTACGAAGTCACAGCACCCAAGTCCTGAGTTTTCAAAGTTTTATACTTTTAGTCTTCAGTCTTATTCAAGTTAATCATCAAACTAGTAATGGAACTAGGAAAGTTTTTGCCATCTACTGTGTGCTTGTTTGTCCACAGTAATAAAAGAAAAATCATGGTTTGGTATCATTTCAGTTTGTTTCAATCAAGAAAATAAATTATTATTATTTTAAAGTTTTTACTTCAGTCAGCAGTAAACTGGGATTTTTTTTCAATTTCTGAAATTGTTTGATCTTATATTCTAAAACTTTAAAAAGTGAAAGTATCCAACTGACTGGAGAGATGACTGAATATTTTAAAATGAATAATACAAAAATAAAGAAAGCAGACATATAAAATATTTGCAAAAAAGAAATTATTAAACAACATATCCTCTAAAAACAGACATTGTAAATGCTTAGCAACTTCTACATATGAATATGAGAATATAAACTATTTCAATCACTTTGGAGTTGTTTTGTTGTTTTAAATCTTCCAGTGTCCCAGCTGTACCTGAATGCAGCATGAGCAGCTGTTTGGAAAAACACTCCTAAATAATTGTTATTTTGTTTGCATTTCCTTTTAATTCCTGTAAAGCACTTTGCATCGTCTTGTTGCTGAAAATGTGCTATATAAAAAAAATTACCTTTCATGAATATTTTTCTGTCATGTATTTTATATGTTTACACATTGAACCCCTGATATTCATAGTTATGACATCATCAACAGTTAAAAAAAAACAAATATGCTTTAATGTGCAATATTACACACAGCAAATATGCAACTCCTTCATAAAACAACCAATCAGAGCCAGAGGGAAGGTCTCAGTGCTGTCAATCACTCTAGTGTGTGTGTGTGTGTGTGGGTGTGTGTATTTGCTCAGGGAGTCAGGCTGTAGCGAGAAGGCAGAGCAGCTCAATTTATTTTTACAAATTATCTGTTGTACATAGTGATAGTTTTAAGAAATGTGTAAAAAAAAAAACATATATTTTTAAAAATAAAAAGTACATATTGTAGCTTTATTAATTGTAAAACATATAAGGAAACAGTAGCTATGGCAACACATTAGGAAGCAAAGGATTCAGGTGAAAACTTTCAGGTGAAAATTTGTTGTGACAAACACCCCAGTCAGCACATTGGGCTCACAGTGACAGTTACTATAGTAACAATCACCTTCTTCATGTTACCATGGTAATAGGCTCAGACTTTTCCCTCTGGAACTTAGAGCTCCTTTCGACTGTCAGGTTTACCTCTTAGTTTTCTTCTTAGTCTGAGTTGGAGAACTTGTGAGAATATTGCCCAAACATGTTGATCCTGCGACTGATAAAGAGTCACTGCTCATGGGTAACTTTTATGTACACTGAGAGGATGAATAAAAGAAAAAATATATATCCAATGAGGTTACAAAAAGTTGTAAAAATTTGGATAATTTAGTTTTTGCCATTAAATCCCCCCAAAATTAGAAAAAGTTTAAAATTTTTCATTGGTCTTTCAAATCATATTTCTGTCAGAAAACTCACAAGAATACAAAAAACAAAAAAACAAAAAATAAAAAAACTATGTTTGGCATCACTTCCTGTATCCTTGGAAACACATCCTTCTTTTGGAACAACTTTGCTAATCCTAATGACATTGACCTCTGCACAGACCTTCATTAGGCTTTAGTAGCTGCTTCAATAGCAGTTGGTTCACAACTTTGTGCCTTAAGACTTCAGATTTTTCCCAGATCAGGAGATCTGGGAAATCAGCAAATCATAGTAAGATTTTTCCTGGGGTTTTTTGTTGGTTCTTTTTTAGGTACCGATTTCATTGTTTCACCTGTAATTGTTGAACAAATGTGCAAAATTACAGCTTTACTTTCGTTGCATTTTATCTGACAATACCAGCCAGATATAAAGAAAAGGATTTGCATTTAATCTGAATAAATCTCACTTCTTTTGTCCAGTCTGGAAGATTGTAAATAACAAGTTTTACACTCATCAGCACTCTAATGGGGTCATGAATGGTGAAGAGGTCAACTCTTGTTCACTAATATAACAATGGCATAGCAGATATGAGTGGAGGTCGATCTCACGCCACACAAGTCATGCAAGTCATTTACAGATTGAAATCAAACACAAGTTCTTTCATATAAGGAGACTGGCAATCAGCCAATAATTGCATGAGAAACCAATCACACCCTACTATTTTTTTCTGCAACTATCTTCACAGGCATCCCCATCTCATAACATTTACGTCATTTCACTGAATAGGTGGTTAATCTTTGGGACGAGCAGGTCCTGAAGACTTTCTTCTCCCGACTTTCTTCTTGTCCCGAAGAAAGTCAGGAGGAAACCATCCTCACCACTTTTGTTCAATGCACAACTAGTCTCTCCCTGGAAATAATTTAAGTTATTTAAAATAGTAGTACAGTGCTGTCAACCTCCGGTTCTCAAGATCTGGGGTCCATCAACCTTTAGCCATGTCCCTGGTTCAACACACCTGAATCAAATGGCTGAATCACCTCCTTCCTATGCAGTCATCCTCTAGAGTCCTGCTAATTATTTGATCAGCTGCGTTGAAGCAGAGACACGTTTAAAAAGTGTCAGAACAACGGCCTTCCAGGAGTTTAACCCCTGTGATGTAGTGCATCAACTTACTTTTCCTCGTTTGGTATCAGATCCATCTGTCACTTCATCACTTACTCTTACTCAGGCCTTAAAATATGTACCTCTACCATCCAAACATATCTGTCTTGCAGAAATTGTTTCTTTAAACTGATTACAGGTATCGGTTGCTCATCCATTCTCCACTGTGATGTGTCCGTGCCTCTCATGTGGCTGAGAAAACAAGAACCCTCAACCATCACTCCACACCTTCCAGGGACATCAGATCACCTCAGTATTTGCATTATAATTTGGGGATCCAGAGCCTGCGAGCCTTTTCTGACTTCCTCTGAGTTTTCTCCAGCATTGTCAAAGTTTCATACTTCCTTCTATCTATGTGTTTGTATCAAACGAAATGACGAAATTCTTTCAAAAGATGACAACAGAGTTGAGCTGACTGAAGAATTAAGCAGTTTCATAGTGAAAAACCCAAACGAACACAAACAGCTGCACAAGAAGGAGATTGTATTAATAGACTTTTTTCTTTTTTTTTTACCATAAACTAATCCATGCTTTCCAATCCCCACAGCCTCTGTACCTAAAGCCCAGACAGATCTGCTGGGATCACCTCAGGATTCAGCTCCCTGAGCAGAGCTGCATCCCGGATCTCATCACTTTCTATCAGCGATGTCCGTTCAGCAGCTGCAGCTCGCTGAGAAAATGTCACCAGCAGAAACCCCTCAGGGTCTGGCAACATCAGCACACACACACGCACACACACACCCGCATACACACCAGAATGTAAGGCAACATCCTCAGCCATGACAGCCAATGTGCATTGCTACATAGTCTCACTGATCCGGCTGCTACTGTCAGTGTGAGCTTGTGTGGGTGTACAATAGGTATGAGAGTCGATCAGTAACAAACAGCAAGAGTCTTGATAAGAGTCAGGAAAACAGGAAAAACCTTCAGTTCAAACCAGCTCATTACTTTTAGAGATGATTTAGCCACAAAACGAGGCGTATTGTGGAAATTCAAGGACCTGAGATTTTAAAGCACTGTGTGTAAATTACACCCTGAGGGCTTCCTTAGCTCTTGCAGAGTTATTACAGCATGTGTAGTAATGAGGATTAAGTTCTGTTAGGATCTGTGCTGCTGGATGCTCCCAGCAACAATAGCTGAGAGTCGGAAAAGAAAAACAGTTATTTTGTAAAATGATAACGTACCAGACATAAGTAGATTTAGAGTCCGCCCTGTGCGATGAAAACCATAGTTACATAATTGTAATGCAGACGCTGATGTCACAGTTTAAAGTAGGACTCTGGAAAACCCCAACCACACATTCCTATTAAAATATTGCAGTTAAACATTGTTTCAGAACATTTGTGTGGAAATTCCAGGTTTTCTCAAAACCTTTAAATTACAGTAAAACATCTTAGCGCTGAATAAGACCCACAAAGAAGAAACTGTCTCTGTCTGTTAAACCATACTGAGCTGCAGCTTCTGTCGTGAATGTTCCTGGAGTGCGGCTATGTCGAGGTGTCAGCGAGGATGAAGAATCACAACGGAGTAATCCTTTCAGGGGAACCATCCAAATGGACAGAACCAAAGGCTTTAAATTCTCTTTAAGTTACAGCAGCAGCAGCCAAGGTGCCTCATTCCAGCCAGCTGGCTGCCAGTTCCCACAGTGGTCAACAGGGCGCTCAGCTGAGAGGCCGGGGGGATACAAGGGAGCAAAAAGGCAGTAAAACTCATTTGTTTTTTTAAAATCAGATGTGTGAGGCTGACTTCAAGTGGCTGGATATGAAATGCTGTTCTCTCTCTCGCTGTACATGTGGTTCTGTATTGCTGGCCTGCTGCCATGCCTGTGAATACTACAGCTCAATGGGGGACCAGTGGAGACAAGCCATGGAGACAGTGCATCTGTAGGCATTTTTGTTTTCCTGTCCAAATCAGCAAAGACAGGTGGGAATTTTCCAATGAAATCAGATGCAGCTCGATTTCCACAGACACTGGATCTGTGTAGGACTACGTAGATTCTCTGCTCTCTAAAGAGGCAGAATCGTGTGATTTCAAGGCACATAGTGCAGTTTTACAGCACAGTCAAGTAATTATGTTACATTCAGTTGAAATGCCATATATATCAAATATGACTTACAAGAAGGGCTGCGCAATGATGCAGTTGGTAGAGCTGTTGCCTTGCAGCAAGAAGGTTCTGGGTTCGATTCCCGGCCCGGGGTCTTTCTGCATGGAGTTTGCATGTTCTCCCTGTGCATGGTGGGTTCTCTCCGGGTTCTCCGGCTTCCTCCCACAGTCCAAAAACATGACTGTTAGGTTAATTGGTTTCTCTAAATTCTCCCTAGGTGTGAGTGTGTGTGTGAATGGTTGTTTGTTCTGTGTGTCTCTGTGTTGCCCTGTACAGACTGGTGACCTGTCCAGGGTGACCCCGCCTCTTGCCCAGAATGTTAGCTGGAGATAAACATCAGGTACCAGCACCTCCTGACCCCACCAGGGACAAGGATCTTAGAAAATGGATGAATGGACTTACGAGAAATTTTATTTTGATATTTAACGCCAACAGTCCAGGTATGTTTCTGATGAAGGAATAACACTAATATGGTGTAAAACCCAAAACACTTGATTTTATATAAAAATACCCTTTAAAACTTAAAAATTCATAAACAACAAACATTTTCCTTCTGCTAGCAAATAGTCAACATTCACTGTGTGTAATCTAAATATCTTAGGCAGTTCAGTTTGAGCTCTAGGACAAATCTAGACTGATGTCGACCCATTCTTACTTTTTAGGACTTTGCTGTTCTTTTACCACTTTACACCACTTTGTCTGGATGTTTGGAAGACCCTAAAATAAAATGCACTTCATCACGTACCTGTGTCAAATAAAGCGCAAGTTACATATGGAATTTAAAAAGCTCCCAGAAAAACTACAACAAATACAGCAAATCATAGTAAGATTTTTCCTGGGGTTTTTTGTTGCTTCTTTTTTAGGTACCGATTTCATTGTTTCACCTGTAATTGTTGAACAAATGTGCAAAATTACAGCTTTACTTTCATTGCATTTTATCTGACAATACCAGCCAGATATAAAGAAAAGGATTTGCATTTAATCTGAATAAATCTCACTTCTTTTGTCCAGTCTGGAAGATTGTAAATAACAAGTTCCCAGAGCGAGATCTCCGATCCGACTCTGGGAAACAAGAAATTCCACTGAACAAAGTCACAAACCACAAACAAAGAACAAACAGGAAATGAGACAAACACACAAAGAAGAACTGGGAAGGTAAGAGAATGAAGCGGATGGGATGGAGAAAGTGACAGAGAGAGATGCTCTCCAATAAGATTTTTTTTCTCCATTTCTTTAGCTGGAAGTGGGTCACAAAGGGCTGGAGGTTAAAACTGTGACAACAGCACTCTGTTTGCGTCTTTATTTTTAGCAGAGGAAGAAGTTTTGTGAAATTAGTTTCTGGGAAGAGAGAGCCAGGCTAAGTGCAGCGAGAAAGAAAAAAAGGAAGAATTAAAGTATAATAGGAGAGAAAGTCACAGTGCAGACATTATGTAAATGAAAGAGTTTGGGTCTGTGAAATGACTTGAATGAATAATAGTTTGCTCAAGCCCAAAGCGCTCCCATGCTTTCTGTCGCTCTTCTCCCTGGAACTATTAAACGTGTTTAGCTTCGGCTTTGTGAAGGTGTGGGCCGAAAAAGCTTTTCATAACCTGGATGTTTAGCATTTCTGAAACCTTATATTACTGAGGAGGTAATCATAAGCAGACAAGAAACCAGCCCCTGCGGCTGCACATTTTGAATTAGAAGCCAGTTTTCTATAGAATCTTCATTAACTTGGAGACAATTCGACTCAGAGGTTAGTCGGGATCAGATGTGTAGGTGTTTAACTACCGGCAGGAAGTTTCACAGCAAAGGAAAAAGTTTCAATAAAACTAAGAGAAATATGAAATTGTTATGTCCTGTTCATTTATTTTGAAACTCTGTCACTCAAGATTCCATCTGACTGAAGCCAAACTCAAGCACAGAATTAGAGCTCGGATCTCTTTGGTTAGTTAAAAGAAATTCCACCCAGTAAAGTGGTTTGTAAAAAAATTCCCCTTAATAATAAACCCAAATGTTACCTCAACTAACAGGCTGAGCAGGAGATGCTCACACTTCCATAGTGAAAAACATGGAGGGTTAATAAGCTTGGTGAGCAGATTCATTCAGTCCTGATCTGAAATATTGACCTCTACCAACATGAGGCATTCTGATTGGTCACAGTTTGTTTCAGAGAGTAAAAGAAAAAAACAATGATGATGAAATTATGATGTATTTTATCATAATTATAATCGACTTACTGACATCAAATGACCAAATTATTCAATGATGAGATCTTAGGAAAAAAAGTATCAATATTGATATTGATATCGATATCAATACCAGCAGCGTGTTTACTTGATATAGGACCAAGATCAAAAATACCAGCATTCCACAGCCTACCACCTGCAGGGTATAACTGTGGGGGGTTTTTAAGAGCCTCGCAGCAAAAACACAGAGACACTGAGAAATTGTGTCTCTAAAACTACATTCTTTGAATTCAGTTTTCCAAAAACTAAATTGAAAAGCGTTTTGAGTTGTACTACTTCCTGCCATATTTTGTTGTCACATTGCAAATCAAATATTCTGGTCTCACTGAGCAGCAATGCACATTCAGTCCTGTTTGTTGTCTTTGTTGCAGGTATAGAATACATTTTAACTCATTAAGCACAGCTGTAGCAACAGGAACCCCTCAAATATTGGCAGCTATAAATATCTGTGTAAGTGGCACCTGCAGGGGGCGAACGGTGTGGACCATCAAATGGAAAACAAAGACGCAGCAGCAGAACAGTGACATGTAAAAAGGCTGAATTGTGAATATAAATGATTGTGTTTACCATGCATGACTCACCCCTGCTTGTTAAACTCTGACAAATGTTTTGAGTGGTGAGCGGATGACATTCACTGCCTGCGGTAATCAATGGCTGGCTCTGATGTTGCCACTGGATTAGACTATTATAGATCACTTGCATATTCCTGAATATAAACTGGCAAACCTGCAATCTGAGTCCCGTGCGTCCCCACGTCTCTGCTGTGCAAGCCAACATAATTAAACAAAGAGTAATCCTTCACGGTGGCCAAGCCAAAGCTAAACCTTTCTCTGGTTTAATTCAGAACTGTTTTAATTAACGTGATAAACGCTTAAATTAGCTCCTGAATATGTGGGTTTTATTTTATGCTTTAGTCTGTCTGTTGGTTGTCGACTCATTTAAACTCACATTTTCTGTTCAGGCCTGTTTGACTCTGACTGATTCCTTATCTTTGCGTCTTTGTCCGTCTTCCAGAGGTGAGGCTTAGATTGTTCCCAGTCAGCACCATATTTGCCTCAACAATAATGACTCACTAAGGTTGCCGATTAGCCGCCGCAATATAAATTTCAATCCCTTTCACTATTCTCTGACTTTTGAACCCCTCTCCAACGCTAGCCCTCCACCCCTCCGATAAACATTTGCTGATAGCAGCACAGGCCTCTGGGCATTCACCCAAATCTTCTGTTTGAGCTAACACTGCTAACGCTGCATATGTCCTCCCATGCTGCGGGATTAGAGGGGAAATTCCATTTGGTGTCAGAGGAATGATCTATCAGAGGCCCCCACGCTGCTCTTGCCATTCACAAAACACATCTCCATCGATTGCCAATGTGTTTGCTGTAAGGCCAATGGTACCAACTCTCCAGTGCTTCCAGTAACAAACAAGTATTTGTCCCATTGTGTTTTCCTTTTTAGTCTGCAGATGGAGAAACTTCTGTCAGCTGTTTGGAAATCAGATTGGCAGTTGATAGGAAGATTTGTGACTGACACTTCCACCTGGCCAAGATCACGCAAATATCAACCAATCACTTAAATAACTTTCTAAGTGATCCCTGAGATGCATATAAAAATGGTAATGAGTCCCATAAAACTTCAATCAATGGAGTGTTTTTAAAGAGCATCAGGATAATCACCCCATTGTTGACTACAGAGCATTTACCATCTGACTAAACACATTATCCAATATATTTTATGTTGATCAAGTTGCTTAACAAGTGTTATGCCAGGGGACATTATTTTATCACAGCCCTAGAGGATAACATTTGCATTATGTTTAAGGATATTTTCCCACCTGATAGCCTGCTGGACTAAATTACAACATTTGTATTCTCAGTTGGTGTGGTTTGCTTTCTCACTGTGTTGTTCTGGTTCACCCCTCACTAAGGAAAGAAACACAAAAACCTCTGAACAAGACAAAGTCCTTCTTCCCAAAAAGAAGATAAAAATAGAGGAATTAAAAATAATGTAATCATTGTTAAGTCGATCTTACAACTAACTCAAAAAAAATCTATTTCCATTTTGACTTTCAAACTAAAACTCATGCTCAAGTTAAATGACCAACATCTACTGAGTTTTCTTGAGCAGTAACTAGAACCACAGACATCCTGTACAGTGGGCAAGTGAAGTTGTTAGGAAGTTTGTTGTGGGATTACACATCTTTTCTAAAAGTAGATTCAGATTTATTTGTAAATTGGGCAATTGATGTCGCAGCAAATATAAAGACTAAAAGATTAAGTATCAAAGATTAAAAAATAAGGAACAACAAAAAATTATGAAAAAGATTATAAAAAACGTCTGTTTATTGGAGCTTCAGCTTGGGCGTCAGCAACGGAAACCTCTAAAGCTAGAAGAAAAAATGTTTGACAGGAGAATGTGCACAAGTAAAAGCAATGTAAGAAATGATCAATCCTCCAGTGGACTCCCCACACCAGCTGAGCAAAACTAATCTGGCTCGTTGTCAGACGTCTCTTACCAAAAGACAAAGTCCAAAGTGCTGGAATCATAAGAAACCTGCTGTTCATTTACAAGTAAGAGTTTCAAAGATTCCAGACAGATCAAGTGATGTTACACTGTGACATGACTTGGATGTTACGTTATGTCCAAAAAGGCAGACGAAAGACTTCCTGACATGCTACACTGTTTGCATGATTATTTTAAACAACGCAGTCTCAGTGATATACTTCCAAACCCCAGCGTTGTGTCAGAGTGGTTCGGTTCACGCCACATCGTCTCCTTTTAGCTTCAGATGTTCTCATCTGAGATGAAAGAAGGTGGCTTTGGGAAAGATGGGGTAAGATGTTTATTTGACTGCTCAAAGGTTTCTAGCGACCCCTGAGCTGCTGCTGCAAGGCGAGTGAGGATGCAGAGGGTTGTAACAAGCAAGGAAATGAGGTCAGTGTGTGTAAGCAAGAGCAAGGTGGAGAATAACACTGATGTACCAAAGTTAGTGTGGTGTTCTCTTTTGGAGAGAAACAGAATGGGTGAAAAAAGCTCAACATGAACTCACTTTGTTGAAAACTACACAGGGGTTTCAAGGTTGGTGTTACTTGATAAAGGAAGCCAAACAACACGGTCAGCACGCTCTCTGCCCCACCATGTGAAAAACCTGCACACTTCCAGTGAACAATGCTGTCTGACTGTTACCACATCCTTCAGTGGTTCTGTTTCTTCTTTACTTCCATGACTGAACCATCCTAATTGGTCTTCAGTTTTATGACTACATTCAGAGGGTACATGTTTTTCCTGGCATGTTTGTTTCCCTGACAACTCATTCTGTCAGTTTGTTTTTCTCTCCTCAAGAGGTCAGATCCTTACGATTCTGACAAGATTGAAAAGCCCCAATGCTGCAATCCTTCCGAACCCATGATTGTGACTTAATGCTTTGTTTCTATACCTGATTCCATTAACCACAGAATGCACAAATTGAAACACGCCAGTTTAAAAACAGTTGTTGCTGTACAATGTTTTTCAGCTGGATTGAAGTAGATATACTTCATAAAACTCCAATGGAAACACTTTTTTTGTATCACGAGTCACACGATCAACTGCCGAATGATACTAGTGATTAAAACAATAAAGAAGATGACAGGAAGTAGGAAGTAGTATTAGGATTGTGGTTTGCTTTTGTTTTATTTTTAATTTTTTGGCCAACGTGCAGCTGGCTCCACCAGAGCTCTCACAGCATCACAGTTCATAAAAAGTTGTGTGTCATTGCAACGGATTGAATCCAGAACTCTTCTGCTAAAAATCTGACTACATTTTCCCCAAAACGCTGCACACATATCAACTCCACCGCCTGAATAAGAGCTGGACTGCTCTGGTTTGCTGACAGATGATGAGCGTTAGCGCCATGGCTGAAATCTGAATATATCTCATGCAACTGTTTACATCCATTGCTGCCATGATTTTTAATGTTTGTTCATGTGTGATTTTAATTTTGCTTTCTTTTAATGTAAACACCGCAGTTGCTGAATTGTGTTTGTGGGGTTGAGGGGCTGACACTGGAAGAACAGCGACAAAGATTTGTGCACATTTGTGATGGAAACACAGCTAGTGTGATCCATCAGTGGATACTTCCTGTTATCCTTCAAACTCCATCGTTACCTAAGCTTTACTGTCTAACCTCTGCACACACGTTTGGTTTGTGTGAGCTCTCAACAGCAGCGGCTCTGCTGTTGTTCCTGCCCATCCTGCCTCTGCTCCACCATGACAACGGAGCTTCGAGAGAACAAGATCAAACTTTAAGTGTTCTTTGCTGCAGCTGCTGTCCTGGGGGGAGAGTGTGGCTTTGGAGGAAAGACAGGAGCAATTTGTATTCCCCAACAGAGGCTACTCGACTTGTTGTCACTGTTTTATCCTGACTGAAAAAGGTTATATATGAGAGCAGAGTACTTTGGTGCATCCACTCTGGTCATTTGGGTTTGCCCACAGGCTGGGGATATATATTTTTTTATCTTTGTTTGAGTGTGAGCACGTGCCTCTGCTGCTCTGTGTGCATCTGTCACAACAACATGCAAAGACTTTTAGCATTTCACAACTATTCACAGCAATCGCTTTGGTGTTTGGCTACTTTACACACCAAAGTTTGTTAGGTAAAAGCCTTTAACACATGGGAGAGAAAAGAAACATCCAGTGTGGCTGAGCTGGAGCAGGAAGTTTGTAAAGTCAGATTATTCCACTGTGTGATTTAACTGATATCAGGATTGGTTGATGTTGAGGGCAAGGCTGAAAGTAAAAGAAATTTGAGTTCTTGGAAGCCAGAGTTTGGCAGCTCTGTTTGATCAGTACTGAGTGATATTCAAACAGTGGGCATGCACTCTTCACTGTACAACACGGTGACCATCTCTATGATTAGAGAACTCAAAAAGGTTCAACAGTCTGATAAAGAAGGCTGGTTCTGGTTCGGTTCTGGGAACGACTATGGAACCCTCTGGAGATGATTAGACAAGGAAGGATTCTTAATAAAATCAAGGAAATTAAGGACATTTCTGACCATCTTCTTCATGAGACTGTCTTGAGAAAACAGTATCTTCAGTCAGAGGCTTCTTCAAATTCACTGTAATACAGACTGCTACAAGAGATTATTTTCTTGGTGACAGCCATCACTATATATAACAACTCTTTGAAGACTTTGAATTAATGAGCTACAACAACATTTAATTTCCCTTTGGAGTTAATAAAGTATTTTTGAATTAGATTTTGAGTTGGTCATATTTAGGCTTAACACCAATCCTAAAACCTTCGTCCATCCTCCTGTGCACAATGGCTGAAACTCACTCATATGGAGAGAACTGGTCTGGGATCAACTCAGACATGGACGATTCTCAAACAGTTGTCAAACACTAGAAACTTGATTGTCTCATAGAGACAATCTAATTTGGAGGAACACAGAGAGCTGGTAAGTGCCTGGTGCAGACCTTTACTGTAGCATTTGCACTAAAGGGAAAATGGGACATGTGCCATGAACCATATGCAGGCTGGGTAAAATGAAACAAATATATTTTGAACACAACAAAAATGATTACATGTTTCTGGAGGGAGAAGTATAAACAATTGATCATACCCTGCAACTGTTACCCAGGAGATCATGCTGCATAAGAAGTCAACACTCCCCCTTTACAAATAATGGAAGTGGCTAAATACAAGCAACATAGTGAGTCAAGAGTCCTTGACAACACGGGGCGTTTTTTGCTATTGAGGTCTCAGGACTCAGTAAACCACCCCACTCTAAAAAGAAACTGAAACAAAGTCATGGGAAGCAGGTAGGAGGATAGCTTTAAGGTGTGATGTATGGATAGAGAGGCTACAGATTCATATGTCATCATAACTTTGGCTTCTCTAATGCATGGGAGCTACTGTGTTGTGTGCTCCCAAAGACAGCAGTGAATGTGAGTCTCACTGGTGCAAATGTGACTAATAGCAGATTGCAAAGAAGGGACCATAAGCTGCTGATACAGCTTCTCTATCTTATGTAAAATAACATAGCAGACTTCTGATTCATGGTCAGATCAAATCACAAAGTGCATTGAAACTCCTGCTCAGCAGGGGGCACAGCCGCCTGAAAGAAGAGACATACTAACATGGAAGCTAATGCTAATGCACTAACCTTAACTAGTGTTGTTTCAACAATTTGGTTACAGTTTACATGTTCAACTGGAAGTTTAGAAAACATTTAAGTATATAAGTGTTTTAGAAATGATCTGGGGCGTGTTGTGGTGGCTTAGGGGAGGCATTGAGTCCTCGATGCGGATCTGTCGACATTTAACGCATGGCTTCCCCGCTCTCCTTTCCTGTTAGCCTACTTTCAAATAAAGGACACTAGAGCCCACAAAAGACCCCCTGGAGGGGATGGAAAAATATTATCTGGAAACACGTATTTAGGGGAAGCCAAGTGCACTAAACATTTTCAAAGGTAGCACAATGCTAAACAAAACATGAGCTTCGCTATTAACATTAGTAGATTAGCGGAAGTGTGTTACACCACATTTTTA
The DNA here is from genome assembly GCF_019740435.1 of Gambusia affinis. Taxonomy (NCBI): domain Eukaryota; kingdom Metazoa; phylum Chordata; class Actinopteri; order Cyprinodontiformes; family Poeciliidae; genus Gambusia; species Gambusia affinis. The sequence goes on from NC_057876.1 coordinate 2,476,583, forward strand.
TTCCATACCAATATTTAGAAAAAAACATTTAAGGATCTTGATGACCTTTAACCTTTTTCAAACTGGAATTTACTTTCAGCATTCATTCATTTTCTTATTCAAATGTTGTTTGGAATCAGAAGACATTTTCCATAGAGATTCTCCAGTGCATGCAAACAGATTAGTGAATAATATATCTACATTTTCTGGCTCAACAACCTTCACAATTTGAAGTCATCCTCTTTGTTGCCATCTATAATTCATTGTGTTTGCTTTTACCTATCCTTCTTCTTCTTGCTTACTTAGTCATCAATTCCTTCTTTCTGATTTCTGAGTGTTTGTTTCATGTCACTGTTTCTTCTTTCCAAACTTTGCTTCCTCTTTTTTGGGTCAGATTTGCACCTTGAAGGATTTGCAGCTTTTCTTTGATCAGTTGTTCCTTTTGATTTTTCTTTCCTGTCTTATGTGTCACATCCCAGCCATTAATCAGTCAGTGGAAGTAAAACCACGGAGGCTGTTTGATTTTGCCTTTCTTCTGTGTGGTATACGTCCTGAGAAGTTGTGTTCACACCAACCCTGGACAGAAATGCTGAGTGGACGAATTACTGCGAGACATCAGGAGAACTGAGGGGAGCTTTGTGCACAAGTGTTCCTTGCTGTGAGGACGTTCTGTGTTGCTAAAGATTTAGATGTGATTAATTAGGTTTATTTGCTGTCTATAAATACAGAATTATGGGCGGTCGACTTGTGAACCTTTGGGGTTTGGTGAAGCTAGCAAGAGGTTTTGGACGACCAATACCAAGACTGTTTGGTCGTAACCTGTCACCAACAAAATGTGGCAGACTGAAAATAAAAGCGGTGTCCCTGATACGTTCTTATGCTTATATCCACACTTTATAGATTTTTACAGTAATACACTGTTTTAATAACAGTACACAGTTTGGTTGCAGGTGACAATTACAGGATCACATCTGCAGTATAGATAAAGTGCTAACCAGAATCTAATTTCAATGAATCAACATGCTGCTCGGTGGTGGTGGTGGTGGGTCCATGGGAGGAAAGAGGAACAGGTTAAAAATCTGTGTTAAACTGAGAATCTCCCACAGTGAACAGACTCTTCAGAGCCTGCTAAGCATATGGCCTGATTAATATTCCTTGATGTGGTAAAGTGTCATAGTTGTCCCATTTATTATTAACAAGATTCTGACCCTCAAACACTGTGTCCTCTCTGCTTCAAACATCATCATGTCGTTTATTTAGAACCTTAAAGTAACAGAGCCGGCTTAAAAGGAGTCTCACTAAAAATCTCAGTGCATATTTTACCCATTCTGTATCACTGACAGTTAATACACGATTAATGGCGGAGCACGCAATCATTTCTGTTGAGCAGACTGATGGTCTTTGGATCTTGTAAATCCATAAAAGCCAGAAAGGAGTTTCCCATCAGCCTCTCTGTCTCATTGACATCAGCGTTGTTGTTTTTGTCGTTGTCTGCAGTATTTTTGGAGATCTGTTCTACATTTTTTTCCTCTGGACCCATCTCTCATTTTCTTATTGCTCTTCCATTGTTCTGTCTTTCTTGTTCTTCATTGTTAGTCTTTTTCCTGTTGTTAGTATGCATTTCCTTCTGCAGCTTTCCCATGACTGAAAATGGACAACCACTGAATTTTGACTCAAGACTGATAGAACACTTCTGCTTTAGCCTATGTTGTGAACAAGTGTGAAATACAGCCAGACTACACCAAAAATAATCATTATTATTATTGAAAATAAATATTTTTAAGCGTGAAGTGCTCTAATACTTCCTGATAGTTCACCCAGTGGGCCAAAACTAGTAGATAACATGCCCCCCCACCCAGCTTGTTCCAGATTTGTGGTGCATAGAAGCTGAAAGCTGCTTCTCTCTACTTAGTTCTACTTCTGGGGAAGGCCTTGTTTCCTCAGTGTGCTTCTGCATGTCCTGAAGTTATCGCCCAATGTGATGATGTGTCCAGTCAGTAGTCTTCCCCATTGTTTGACTGGGAGGTTTTTTTCTACCAACATGGTTGGCAGACTCCCACATTACTGTCTGCCTTGTGATCCACGTCTCAAATGGCAAAACATGACATGTAGATCCCAGGAAACTTTGCAGGTCTCTTGAAATAATTAGCTTTTCAAGGTGTGGAGTCACATGTTTCTGACATTTAACGTTTTGAGAACATTCTAGTCTTCTGAGACTCTCAATTTTAGGTTTTCATTGTCTGTAAACCATGAATATTAAAAAGATAAGAAGTAAAGGCTTGAAATATTTCACTGTGTTGTGATCAGTATGTAAAGGTTTCACTTTCTGAATGGGTGACAAAATATTTAAACTTCTAGTGGGTTTTTTTGTGCTGTATGTCCATACTAGCAATATTTTATTATTATTATTATTATTATTATTATTATTATTATTATTATTATTATTATTATTATTATTATTATTATTATTATTATTATTATTATTATTATTATTATATCTCAAATTTCCCCAAATGTTGTGACCAACTCTAAAAACTGCTGCATTTTCCCACCAGGACAGAAAATATCTCTGCCGTCTCCTGGTTACTGTCTACTTCAACATTTTCCATGAGCTAACTTCGGAAGACCCCCTCAATCAATTTATGTGTGCCAACCTTGAGAAATCATCTTCCAATCCTCATCTACCTGGCTCATTCTGTGTTGTATTTTTTAAATTTATTTTTCATCTTCTCGCCCACTCTGTCTCCCTCTTTGATATGCAGTACCTCGCCCAGATCACCAACATAGCTAATGAGCATTTGAGGCTTTTGGGTGACTGAGTGTGGCTGAATGAGACACCTTCCCATCCTCGCCGCTGTGCTCCAACAGGCAATTATTCAACGACAGGACAGTGTAAGGGCTACCAACACTTTGCCCTTCCTGTGTGTAATTAATTCTGTGCGCTGACAGTGCAAATTATACCCTTCCTCTGGCGCACGCTCACACATACAAGCTCCAATAAAGCCATATGGATGGAGATCAAATTGTCGAAAGGCCCACGCACTTTCTGGTTTATAATGGATTAGCGCTATCTGTCATGTGTCATGACACCGATTATGAGAAATGAAGTCTCCACTTGGGGAAAAGCAGCTGCCTTCCATGGGAAATTTGTTCCTCTGTAAAATGATGGAAGGCTCCAACTCCTTTCTAATCGACCCTTTTTTATCCTTCATATGAAAAAGTTTAGCCTTTCCAATCTGACTCCTTATTAACATTTGGATCTATTTTTATAATATCTATTTACTACTACCCTGCGTGTAGATTCCTTGGCATGCTTTGACTTCAGTCTCTCTGTACAACCTGTGGATCCACTAAGAAAGGTTTTTGCTGGGAGGAAATGCTCGGTTTCTAACTAATGCCAAAAAAATCGTTTCTCATAAGATTCTCAGTTAACATCGATTAAAAGTATAACACAAACCCTTTTGCTGTCAGTCCTCCATTTTTTAACTGAGCGGGACGTTCTGACATCACCACGCAGTCGCTACTGGACCACAATATAGACACACTACAAAAGTTACAAATGGAGAGATTCAACCGGCCTTTATTGAAGGCCAACATTTGGACTCACTTCTTCACTGAAGTCGGAGCTTGACATGAGCTTCACCTTGTGGAAGGCTCCCAAAATGAAGGTTAAGCACTTTGGGAGCACCACAAATAACAGCTCGATATCTGGGCAGACGATGGTCCACAGTGACATGTACTGGATGACGCCGTTACACTGTAAAAGAATGAGTTGAAACTACTTAATTGAATTGCTTCAACAGGTAGCAAGTTATTCAATTAAGTTTATTCAACTCAATTAAGTCTTTTTTTTAACTGAATTCATTAAGTGTGTTTAAAATGACAAATTGAAGTCAAATAAGTTAGTTTACTTCAAATGAAGAAGGAAACTAATAAATTTCTTTTTTTACCATGGTTTTTTGGTTCAGGCAACTTTTATTTGACAGCAGTTAAACAAGAAAGTAGGTAATGACAGAAAGGGAAGACATGAAGCTAAGGTCATCAGGTTGGAACTGAACTTCATAACGGCCTCATTGAGGACTGAGGTCTCCTTATGCCAGTTGTGTTTTTTTCTCTCAAAGGTTTTGTTGGCTCTAGTGGCCTTTGTTTGACAGGAAACAGGGTAATGAGAGAAGGGCAAGACATGTAGCAAATGTCACCAGGCTGGGAATTGAACCTGTGACCGCCACCATGAGGACTAAGGCCTCAATACGTGGGTGGTGTTATGCCCCTGCACCACCACAGCGCCCCGGTGGGAACAGGATCTGTCCTAATGAAGGATGCATCATGACGTCAGATATAGGATACAAACACAGCATTGAAATCTACTGTTTCAAATACACTTTTGAGAGTGCACGCTAATCCATAATAACATATTATATTAATCTAGAATAGGATTCTAAATTTGTTGCTGTCTCTCTTCAGAGGTGGGTAGTAATGGTTACATTTACTTGAACAACTCTTTTGGAAAAGGTTTCAGAGTTGTAGAACATTTTCTGTCCTTTTTACCGCTAAAATAGAAACAAATAGATTTTGAGGCCTGAATGTAAAAAGATTAAAGAAATTGACTTCAGCAACTGGGCACATTAGGCTCTTAGATTTCTGTGACATATGAGCTAATGTTTATGACAGAAAAATAGGTAAAGGACCGAAGAGAGGATTTTGGACACAAAGACTTTGTCTTTTCAAATGCCAACCTTCAAATATGTCCTCCACCTAGATATCTTCCCCTGTAGCCTCTTGTTCTGTCACCTTCTTTCGTTGCTCTCCCCTATGAAACTAAAGAGGTCGTATATATTAGAGTGACTGAAATATATAGATTTGTTCACCAGCGAGTAACGGCCTCCATACAAGGCTCGGGTACGGCGAGTGAAAAGATCTCCCTGAAACATTTATTTAAGATGGAACTTTAATGAGAGGAAAGGGTTGAAGAGAAGTGGCCATGCTGTTCTTGGTGGAACTGAATGTGTGTGTGCGCGCGTGCGCGGGTGTGTGTGTGTGTGTGTATGTGCCTGTAAATGAGTGAGACAGAGAGGGAAGCAAAGAGAGTCTGGCAACATAGACAAGGAATCATACAAAATTCATAGCCAGGGTAAAATCTGACACTGCTGTCTGGGGACAGGAGGTGAAGAAGGATGAGAGAGCTGTGTAGTGGAATGAGAGCGAGATCAAGCGGAATGGATGGAGGATAATGTGGGTGGAAAAGCAGAGGAGGGAGAGTATGGGGGGGAGGAAGGGAAGGAAGAGGGCCAGAAGCAGGGACACAGAGGATGAAATGTACAGTGTGAGAAAGGAGAGAACAGAAGTTGGTCTTTCATTAATATCGCTCCAACAGAAGGTACAGGAGGCATTAAGGAGCCAGAAAAATCATAATTAACATGGGCAGCCTTCATAACTCTGGAAATCTTCCTGGAACTCCCTGCAGAGCTTCAAAACTTGTTTGCTTTCACCTCACAGAGGTTCTGATACGGAACGAGGAGGATCTGCGGTTCCTCCTACCATCCAAAGAGACGTAGGCAGGTAGGACAGGACCGCAAATCACAGCATATTCAGCTGTGAGAAAGGCCTAGTCAAAGTCCATATCTAAATCTGATTGGAAATCTGTAGCTGCATTTCCATTACAAATGTGGGGAAAAACTGATGCTGTTGATTTTGAAAAAAGGAAACAAAAACAATTTTGTGATGTTTCCTTTAAATAAGAATCACAGTTAAAATCACACATGAATAAGTTTGTTCATGCTATAAGTCATTAGAAAACATCATCTTCCTACCACTGCCTGTCATCTTCTTTGTCTTTTCTGTCAGAACTAACATCTGGTTGTTGATCACGTAACATGTGAAATCCCCAAAAAAAAAAAAAAAAAAGTGTTTCCATTGCAGTTTTTTGATACAACTGACAAACCTTCTGGTCCAAGCACAAAAACTTTGAATTGAAAAACGTGAGTACCTTTGAAGTTGAAGTTTTTTTGTGTTCGGAATGAAAATAAATTAATCTTCGTAAATCCAATTTGTGCAATCTCCTGCTCCAACTGGAAATGCAGCTTGTAGAGAACTGATGCTTTCAATCAGACTTAGTTTCCAAAACAAAGTGTTGAGCCTTTTTGTTCTCTAATCCAACTTTGTACATTCTGAGAAAAATCTCAAAAGTTGAAAAAGTTTTCAGATTTATGTGAAAAGTGTTACACTTATAGATGGTAAACGAAGGGGAAATTGATTGGTCCTTCAGCTTTACAATTATGGCTGAGTACATTTTGTCATGCAGTGGATCTTCAACTATTTCAGGTTCCGTATCACAAACTCGCATACTTGAATATTTTTCTGTGAAACAGAACTCCACAATACTCACTGAAAATTTGCCTATTCATGATTTTTTTTTTCATAGAGCATGTCTAAAATATTTGAATAAAAAAGAGCATCCTGGGAAGCTGGAAAACAGGCTGTTTACAAAGCAGGAGTGACATTTACTCTCCTTGGCGCTGATTGGCTGTACCCTGAAGAACAGAGACAAGGAAGACTGTACTAGCTTCTTCAGTAGCGCCAAGATGGTTTCCATCTTGTCAGTCACATTTCCATGTGAATGTTACTGACATTAAAGTGTATTTAGCAATTAAGCTGTTAAAACGGTCAGTTATAAAAGTCGAGTTTATTTACATTTCTGCAACAAGGCATTTCAAGAGCTTTATATAATAAAAACGTAAAACACTAACCGGTTATGAAACGAGCAATAAACCTTACATTACATAACATCGAATGTCAAATATTTTAATCAATGTTCAAGTTAATTATGAATCAAAATAATGTGGCGAGACTAGGTTGAAATCGGGAAATTTAAATTTCTGAACCCAAATAAAATTGCTTCACAGCGCCACCTTGGGAATTTCACCCAAGGAATATTACTCCCCTTTTTGATAGGACACACAAGTTCGCTCATGCGTGGATTAAGACATCTGAGACAATTTTAAAATGTACAAACAGCTTTTTATTAGATGCTTCTTAAAATATTCTTTTTAAAACCAATTCTTTATAACACTAAAGGGGAAAAAAAGAAAAGTAACTACAGTAGCTGAGGTTACCGGCGGAAGGGGGCCACTATAGGACGGTATCCACCCAAACACAGCAAACAAAACCCCTGTAAAGCACCAGACGCAGTGAGACAACCCAAACTCAGGAATCACGGCACACACAAAAAAAGAAGACACCGTCACCACACCAACACCGCCGCCGGGCCTCAGCACTGCCAACAGAGAGAAAAAAACAATTAAGACAACAATCCAAAATATACAACAAAAAGAAAACAATATCAGCCTAACTGTATAAATAGTTATATCAAACCAAAAAGGCTGAAACAAAAATAAAGAAAAACAAATTAAAATGTCCGAATCTGGTGCGACCCTCTGGCCACGCCGCAACAGGAGGTGAATTGAGCGCGCCGGTGCCGCAAGCCAATGCGCACGCCAAACACCACTTCAATTAGGGCGTGTAGCCGCCACCACAATCCGAGGTTGATGATGCGCAGAATCCGGGATATCAACAGAGCAGCAATGGTAATATGGGGAGACCTGTAAAGGTTAATTAGTCACTATTTAACAGAACTGCAACAAATTGGCGCTAACAATGAGCGTTACTTCTTACCTCCCAATCCAGACAAACTCAGGTACGCGCGCACACACACAAACCGACGACGAGGAGGAGAGCCGCACAGTAGCGTTTTGCCTATCATCACACCTGATTTAGATCTTCTGTGAACAAGCAGCAATAGTGCAAAGAGAGGGGAGACCTACCACCACAAGATCAGAGCAGCATGCACCTGCTGTTATGCCTTTTGACTGTCAGTCCCTGAGACGCGAGTCACAGCCAAGCTTGAGGAAGACATGTGTGTCCGATTGGGCGCAGCGGCTTCTTATATACCACGCCCACTTTGCCCAACCGGAACCTCGCACCTGAAAGCTATTTGTATAGCAATATATGTATTTCTATACCACTACAATAACAAATGTTAGCCATGATTTAAATGAACTCAGTATTTCGGCAGCTTTGCCTTTTTCTAGAAGTTTATTCCAGATTAGAGGAGCATAAAAACTGAATCCTGCTTCCCTAAATGTTTTTATTTGGGGTCCCAAATTCTGATGGTCCATTGTATCACATGTAATCCTGATATGAACAGAGTTTTGTTGTCCTGTGTCAAAATGTGTGAAAGTTTAAAGACGCATAAATATTTTTGGCGAGCCCCTGCTTATTGTATCCACTTTCATCAATTTTAACAGCCATCAGTCCTGATATGCAGTGAAACAGGGGTCCCCAAAGTGGGTCCCGGAGGGCCGGCATCCTGCATGTTTTAGTTCTCTCCCTGGTGGCACCAACAACCTTTTCAGCAGGTCAATGTTCTTCTTAGGCCTTTGATCAGCCATCATTTGATCCAGGTGCGTTAAACCAGGGAGATAACTAAAACATGCAGGATGCCGGCCCTCCAGGACCAACTTTTAGGGACCCCTGCAGTGAAACTTCAGATTCTTACCGAGTATTTTGTCAAAATCAATCTGAGCAAAGAAGATAGAAAAATCAGTACCCGCACTATTAAAGTTAAGAGGAAGAAAACTTTTAAAAGGCACTGTTATCATTCATTTTCAGGACGCATTAAATGACAGGCACATTTTTACAATACTCTGCAGTTTCTCACCTTGTCTGACTGAAAGGTGAGCAATAAATCAGGAAGAAAAAAAAGGCACAAATAAAGGCCTGTAGTGCTAGAGAAACCTTTAAAACAAAAAAGACCCAGAATAACCATGTATTTTAGTTCTGCCGAGCTGCAGCAACACATATAAATTGCAACTTGATAAGAATGTAGAGGAATGTCTTTATGCTATTGTGATTGAAGGTGTGTGTGTGTGTGTGTTTTAAGTTGTAGTTTGCATTTGAAATGGGATTATGGTTTCTCTTAAACCAGGTTTTCCTCCAGTACCATATAATGTGAACCCAAAAGCCTCCAACACATCAGTTCACTGAGGACTTAAAGGAAAAAATGAAGTCTGTTTAGATCGTCATGTACATATATACACACACATATATATTTTAGTTGTGTAACAACATCATATGTTATGAAGTGAAGAGGTTTTTTTTCCCCACTCTGCCCTGCCTAATGGGAGGGGGGAGATACAAATCATGTGTTGGCAAAGAAGATACATTTTTTTAATGAATGAATGAACGCTCAAATCATCTCATTAGTGTAACAGCAATGTTTAATGTGATTATGGTTATTAAGAAGCTAATGTGCCTCACAGTGAGTAAGACTTAAGGCTGTGAATATGTTGGAATTTGTTCAGAATACACACACGCACACACACACACTTTTTTTTAGACTTTCTTTCTGCCACGTCTAAGAGTGACCGGACTGGACATCACTCAGTGTTCGCTGTGAATCGGAGCTCTTGTGCATCAGATCTAAACTCAAAAACCTCAACAAACTGTGCCTGTTGTGTCCGGTAGAATACATTATAAACTTTCTTATGCTGTTGGCCAAGTTCCATATGCATGTCTGCTAATTTCCTAAACACAAAACTAACCTCAGAGCTTATCTGACACACTTTTTAGACCCTTTAAAAACTGTAAAACTTACAACCTTAAGTGATGAATTTGATTTGTAAACTTTTACTTTTTTCTCATGGACTCATATGGATTTGTTATTCCGGTACATCGAGCATTCTACTATTGCATAATCTTTATTTGTAAATAAAATTGATCACAATTTTTATTGTAACCACGGCAACAAAATAATTCAATTATGTGACTTTTTTGGCCAGCTTGTACATCATGATAACTCTCACAAAAGAGGAGGAAATTAAATTAGAGACTAATTATTATTTTATTACAGGAGGTAAGAATATTTTTTCCCTTTAGCTTTTATTTTCCGTGGTCATTTCTGTGACCTTTTCCACCGTGGAAACATTTTGTCCCAACGCAGAGTGAGTATTCTCACCACAGGAACAACGTCTGCAGATCACATTGTTGAAAATAAGTAAAATAAATGACTTCTCTTCTTTTAATTCCTCCTTTTTCTTCTTTATATATCTTGAAGGCCTGAACAATGCCACACCGTTACCAGTAGCAACACTTTCAAAAACAATATCATGGTGTTCAGTAAACCAACACAATGCAGCCTTAGAATACATCAAAGCGTTGTTATCCTGCCACATACAGGCTCACTAAAGACACAGACTCTGAGAATATCATATGTTAAGGAAGGATAAACCTTGTTGGAGAGATAATCAAAAATTCTTTTTTATACTCAGTCTCAAAAGGAAGATGACATGAAGGAAGATGTCTGAGTTCAGCTGGAGTTCAGCCTTTTCTGTTCTTCCCCTCAGACAGCTTTGGTTTACATCCTCTAAAAGTTCATATAACGATTGTTATGGAACAAGTAAAATGAGCTGCTAGACTGGGAACAACTGTACCAAATCAACAAACAAAATAATGAGGAAGTGACACCATGGGGGGGGAGACGGGACGGTTCAAGGATTCAAAACTTACAGTTCAGTTTGGCTCATCCATTCTCTATTTCTATTTTGAAATGAGTCATTTTGGTATTGCCAAAACCAAAAAAATAAAATAAAATAAGAAAACAACAAATATCAACAGAAGATATTCCACCACTGGGAGTTTTTCTGAATAGAATGTCACCTCTTTCTATGAGGTTCAAGATCAATTCTTACTTACAAAACTGGAAGATAACTTTAATTTCAAAAACATTTTTAACAGACTTGTTTTGTTTTTTTTATTTGTTTCTTTTCATATTACTCATGGTGTTTACCAGTAGCCTTGTATTTATGTCGACCTGTTTGTTTCGTGGGTTTATTCAGTTAGCCGTGGAAACTTCCAATTAGCAATATTTATCTTGCTAATTTGAAGCAGATTATATAATTTGGTTTATAGTTTATATTTAGCTCCAAACTAATCTTAGTTAGCAAGTTAAGTATTTGGCTTAGCATGTAAAAAGTTTAACTTAAATGCTTAAATTGGAAACTAAATATTTAACTCCAAATTAAACATTCAACAAACAGGCTAATAATTATGTCTGTAATATGATCATTTACTTATCATAGAAGTTTTTAAAGAGGCTTGTGAGTCTCTGCTTTAACACTTCCTCTTATTAGCAAGTGAATTTGGATATTAGCTAAATATTTAGCTCAGGGCTATTTATTTAGTTCATGAACTAATTGAAGCCTGCCAACTACAGACTTAGCTTAAAACTGTGACATTTGTAAATAAACATACAATATGGTGAAATTATAAATTCTTCAGGCTAAATGACCCAAATTATTGCTGTTAATCTTTGACTGTGTAACTTAATAAACATCAGCCCACATGAGGCAACAGTCCTAAAAATGTAGTCATTTACAAATTGAAAAATAACTGTAGAAGCTCTCACATTGATATCATTAGATTACATCATTATTTCAAGGGTGCAAAAAAACAAAAATTCTTTTGGAACCTTTTCCAAATCTAATTGGAGGCTGGCTTTGACTTTGCTGTGTATCCTTCTATTTCAGATAGATAAACATGGGGACCTAAAGAAAAATAAGAGTCACATCTTTTCGGTTACTGCAGGTCAGGAAAATACAGAGTAGCAAATAAAAAAGTAGCATTATTACCAAGTAATTATCCATGGTTTCCATGTGAAATGAATGGGATGTGAAGCTGGAAGAGCATTTGCCTTTAAACTCTGTCCTGTCCTGATCTTCATCTCTGCTTTCTCAGATTCTTCACCTCATGACTGATAAAACATGCCTCAGTCACAGCCGTCCCTCGGCTCATTCAGATGTGTGATTGGCATTCAACCAACCAGAAACAGTGCTGCCTCTGTATCGCCTGTCTGAGGTGACACAGCTTCTGGGTTCTGGAATGTCAGCGTGCCAACTTCAAGATAAGTGACGAGAAAGGGACTGAAGCAAGCTTTTATTCTCACAGAGCTGGTCTCTGTGGCCCAAGTGTGCTGTTGGATGGAGTCGCTATAAACTATTTATTCTTATAACATGCCTTAGTTGTACAGGATCGGAAATCTTGAGCCATTTTTATTCTTCCATGCATCCTCGTCTGCCGACTACAACATTGCATTAGGAGACTTTTTTGCAAGAATATTGCACTTGTCATATTGATAAAATTACAAAATTACAAAAAAAATTGAGGTCTGACATGACCAGCTCATCTAGTCTGTGATTCATTCTTTGAAGTAGACTCAGAGGTTCACGCGGTCGTTTCAAAGTCCTGCTACTGATAATAACTTGATGCTTTTGTTGTAAAAGACTAAGTATGTCCTTATTGGAAAAACCTTCACAAGATGTTTAGCATTTCTGATAATACTTTGTTTACTATTTTTTTGTGTGTGTGTGTTGGAGTTAAATCTTAAGACTGAATAAAAAGTGACAAGAAACAAAATGTTTGTTTGTGGTTTTATATGATTTTTGTAACTGAATCTTTCTAAAGATGTAAATAAGCTCCAACCTCGACTGTGACAGCTCAATGTGCAAACACTGACTTGTTCATTTCAATGATGAATGGTGGGAAATCACATGGAAACCTGATCCAGGTTCAAATTTACACGTTTTTGATGTAGTGCATCTTAAACTTCTGATGCACAGCATGTTTGAGTATAAATGAAATTTTGCATATATCATACTGTACTTGTAGGTCTCAGAAAATTGCATTAAAGTGTAGTTGGATGGAGCGAGATGATTCTCACTTTCCGACTCGCAGCGGCTGGGAGAATATGACTTTCAGCCATTCAGAAGGCGAGGTGATAGAAACACAAAGGGGAACAGAAATCTGGTGGATGTCTACAGACTATTGCCAGTCGGCCATGTTTGTTTGCTCTGAACTCACGGTTCTCCTCTGCCAGAACCGGTTCTCAATTCCCATCCCTAATCACAAGTCAGCTCAAGTAATGGCAGCCCCTCATTTTGGGTTCAGGAGGAACCTCAAGTTATTTTATAGTTCTAAACTTCTTCAGTTGTGCTTTTTAGTTCAACAAGTCTTAAGAACTAAAACTAAACATTTTCTTCATTTATTTGGGTAGGTTGTAGTTTTAAAGTCCATTAAAGTAGCAATAAAAATAGGTTGTAGGGTTAATCTTATTGTTTATTTGTCATTGTGGAGGTGAACAGCTCAATATGTCATGATTCCAGTTTTGGCCCTCATTGCCCAGCCCACACACTGTATAACTAAACGTGTTATCCCTGAGGTTTTTGGTCGTCATGTGTGACCTCTCTCAGGTGTTAAAACCAGGCATAACGTCCATTGCAGTCGTGGTTCTCAAACTTTTCAAGTTTTCCCACAACAGAAAACTCTTTTCTCCACTGAGGAAATAAACATCTCCCTGGTTGCTACTTATGTCCTTCAGAATTGCAGGTTCCACCACAGTAAACATTTACTGCATATTGCTGTTATATATTAGGTTTGGTTCAACAGAACTTACAACCTTGGACAGCACAGTTACCCAATGTGATATATCTTCTTTGTCTTCTTCGTTACCAAAATCACTGTTTAAAATATTCGTGAAGCACTTTGAGATTTCTAATAGGATTGATCAATTTCACTGTTTGTATTGCCATTTTCACAAAAGAACAGGTTTTTTCACAATAATATCACACTGAATGGAACCAGAATGATTATTTAATTAAGTGGTTCATGTAGTTAATCAATTAAATTGAAATCATAGGCCTTGCTTCTTAATCTAAGCAGATTTTAATGGCTCAGGAATTTTCTTCTTAAACCTGAGAGAAACCACAAACTATCCAACAAAACTTTTATTTCTTAGCACCAAGACAACAATTCACGAATAGAAGCCGTTAAACTTTGAGATTTTATTGTAAATGACTGATTTTATCCAACTAAGGACATAAACGGGTTAAAAAATGTTTGCAGAAATAAGTAGGGATTTGTGCTACTCTTCCATTTGATTAATTTTACAAAGAGATTTTGCAGAATCCTAAAAAAACAAAAAAAACAAAAAAAAGATAATCTATCTGTCCATCCACTGCATGAATACTTATACTTACTTATTCCTCACCATTGGGTGTGGGCCTCTATTTTAATGATTCTTATAAAGTTATTTATTTTTTACATTTAGATTGCACTGACAGTTCCCCACTATGAGCCTTTACTAGCTCTCCATATATTTAGCCTATATTAACCTTCCATACAGCAGGCGTAATGACAAGGAATAATAGGTGTTCACACTAATTACATTCATTTAATTTGTCCCTAGAGAACCTGTAATAATGTCATGAGTAGTATGTGTTTACCAATAGTGCTCAGTCACGATGGCCGCTGTGAAAGATTTATTTAAAGCTACCAATTAAATACCTTCCATGTGTTTGGAGGCAACACAGGAAAAAAAAAACAACAACCCACCTGAATGTAACAAAGGAAGTTCCACACAAGCTGTTTCCATTGCAAATTTGCCCCAAACTTAGTGGATATTCTGGTACTTTTGAATAAACATAATTTTGCAATTAGGGTGTTTCCATTAAATAAAAAAATAAAAGTAAAATAACGCAAATAAGACTAGTTGTCTTAGATTAGACATTCCCTCTGTATGTTTCTGCCATGATTCTAGGAGTTTAGTCCAGAGGAAAGATCAACACAGTTTGTCCACAGTCGTAGCCTTTGGTGTCAAAACCCTGTTACTCAGGAGGGGAAATGGAAGCTACATCTGTTTCCTCTCCTGTTATATTTTCTTTGGAGTTCACACCTTGTGTTTCTCTTTTGACAAAGATGACAAATAAGAAATTGGACTTTTGGTCATAGAAGATTGATGACTTCCTCTTGAAGCCACTGCCTGTCTTGATTTTCTGTTCTCTCTGTTTTGTGCTACGCTGCCAACATAACGTAATTTCCTTTGGGCAGATGGCTGACTCTGGGAGGGGAAAAGGAGGGGGATTTGGGGGGCAAAAGGAGTGGCTGGGGGGGCTAAATAAATCAAAATCATCTTGTGAGCCATAAACAGAAAAGTAAGAGGAATCATAAAACAACCATCCACAGAGTTATTACAAACAGAAGAAAACTCCCTGAAAAGGTCAAGAATTCATCTACAGATTAAACTCAATTGATTAAAGCAATGAGTGAGATCAACTGAGTTATGGACAGTACATTTATGTAAAATGGCTGACAGTTTGGTATGGTTTCAAGATATTATGATGTCTAGGATCATAATGAAGACAAAACGAACTGTGTTAGAGATGCAGCTTACCTACTGGTCCTTTCCTTTCTCTCAAAGACTGAGTTTTGTGTGTAATGGAAATCCTAAGCTCCTTTATGATTCTGCCCCAGTGCTGACATGAGTGCCAAACTGCTGGTGAAATGCCATCGCATTGTGGTACAGGTTTAAGTAGACTTGCTTCTAATAAACTTGCTTCTAGTAAAATCCTAAAAGGCAATTGATAGTTGTTTGCACTTTGCCACAAGTCAGACCCAGCAAACAGAGAAGATGAAATAAATGCTTTTTGTGAACATTTTAGTCAGTCCTCTTTTGTGCTTTCTGAATGAGAGTAGAGAGAGTTTTAGCAAGAAATATTTTCCAGCTGCTAGAACATTCTATTAATAACATCTTGTTTCTTTGACCATCAAACTCTAGTATCTTAATCTTCTACAAATGCCACCAATGGAATTATAACACCTTGAAAAATCCATCCTGTTTGGTCTCAACCTATGTGTCTTCATTTCCTGCCACATTAGATTAAAGTGCTTCTGGTCATGAAGCATCATACAGTATGTATCTGACTTCATCTGTTATGTGTCCCGTCGGACCTCGTTCAAATGGAATTCTGCTTGCTTTAATCTTCTGAGTTTTCTTCCAACATACTTCTTGTCACTTGCATACCATCTTCCTCAGTCACAGAAGCTACAGCACACTGAATCAGTTAAGACCCAATTACATCATTTTGTAGCAGTAAAGTTCCAGAGTTAACAAGAACTGACTGGCTAGAAGAAATATATTTTAACTGCTGAAGTTCAAATTCAGAAGTATTTCATTAATCCCAAAGGGAAATGAAATGTTGTAAGTATTATTTAAGATTCTTCAGAGTTGTTGAAGATGGTGAGAGCTGTTGGCTGGAAATGTGTCTTGTAGCAGTCTGTGTAACAGTAAATCTGAAGAAGCCTCTGAGAGAAGAAACTCTTGTTTTCTCAAGACAGTCTCATAAAGAGGATCAACAGTTTTGTGATTGATTTGTGCTCATCCCGGTTCAGAACAGTGTGGTTTTGTTGACATGACTCAGTGTGTTGTACTGGCTGCAGTTGCGCGTCACTAGCTGTCGCTACTTCTGTGTTTGGCTCCTGGAGGTTTTTTAAAATTTCTCTGCATTTTAAAGCTATCACTGCAGGTTAAGATGCCATTTCACATATCTTTTTGACAACTCTTTTGTCTTGTTTACTGCATTGTAAGTCCTCCAACAAAATGCAGGAGGATGGACATGAAAGAACCCTTCTGGTGAAACGATGTTATCTTGAAGTCCTGCTGAGCACATCGAGCACCAGGACTATTTTTAATCCTTTTGCCTGTTACATGTATCAAAATGACACCATTTAGAAAGAAGGCCATACTGCTGTTGTTGAGTCTTGTTTATGGCTTGAAAGTCTATCGATTTGCTTGCTCAGATTTTATTTTTTTCTTTTAAACAGGATTGCCTCATGCCTTTGTCATGAGTCAATCTGAGTTGTAGCAGATTGTGCTGGATTAGGACCATTGACTCACTGTTGTTTGCACTCCACCCTAACATATGCAAATTCGGCTTTGAGAACACTGTATAACAGCAGCATCAGCAGAGCCATCCAGATGCAGTTTTCATTATTGACGGAGATATTAATCACGTCAACTTAAAGTTAATGCTCCCCAAATTCCATCAACATGTGATGTGCACCACCAGAGGACTCGATACATTGGATAAGATCTACTCTGATATCAAATTGGCTTATAGAGCCAAGCAGTTACCACACCTGGTGCAATCTGACCACATGTCACTGTTTTTGATCCCTGCATGTTCCCCCATGAGGAAATCTGAACGTACCGCCGTCAGAGCCATCACAAGCTGGCCTGATGATGACTGTTTTGAAAGAACAAACTGGGATATTTTTGAACATACAGACCTGAAATTATTCACTGATAGCGTTCTGTGTTACATCAAGACCTGTACTGAAATGGTTAAAGTGAAAGAACTTATCCTGATTCCCAAACAAAAAGGCATGGATGACCGGAGAAATCAGCAGCTGCTTAGAGGAAGGAATGCTGGTTTCAAGTCTGGGGACAAGAATCACTACAGATTGGCATGGAGCAACCTAAAGAGAGGGATCAGAAAGGTGTCAGGCATCAGCACTGGCTCCCCACAGGGCTGCATGCTGAGCTTCCTGCTCTTCTTGCTGCAAAAACACTGTTGTGTTTCAGTCCATCAAATTTAACAGTGGTCATCTGTCCAGAAGACCATTGGCTGCTCTCATCATGTCTAGATGATGTTTAAATTTGTGCTGAAATCCTTTTTTAGCAGCATTTATGTTTGGTACATCAGCTTGGGGATCTTCCATTTAATCCTTCGCTTTTCTTTGATTTGATTTTATTCCTCCTGGCTGATGTTTTATTAGTACGACTGGAAAAACTGTTATCTGCCAAAAAAAAAAGGTTAAAGGCTGCTGTTGCCAAAAAGAACATGGCGATAACATCAAAAGCAGGAGCACTAATTGCTTGGTTAGTTATTTCAGAAATCATCAGAGCAGATAAATCTAATTATCACCATGTCACGAAGCAGGGAGTTTTAATTTGTCTCTGAAGGACAGCATAACATTCAAACGTATCAAAATTAATGATTTAAAGTCCAGTTTAAAAATTTACTGTAAATAAACTCCTGATTGAGTTTGTATGAGCGTGCTGTGTTGTGTGATCTATTTAAAATGTATCTGTGGGTTTACTATCCACAGATATCTATTGATATATTTATAGGTGTTAGCAGTCTATACATGTATACATATATATACTTATATATACATTTTTCTAACATATTTTTTCACTATATTTTCCAGTGTTTGAGCAGTTTGTTGGATTCCAGTCAAACATATTGAATAAAAGATGCTTTGCCAGCAGGTGGAATAAACGTTACCTGCACCAGACGACACTGTCTTCCAAAAACCCTTTTAGCTTTGATTCAGTTTACTTTCACATGACATTTGCTTCTTCAGCTTACTACTGACGTTTATCAGAACGACCTGAGAAATTGTTGAATTGTTGCAATTTTTGCAAAGAAAAGAAAAAGTGGCATGTGTCAAATTGAGCCTTTGTGTCTGTTTTTATTCTTAATTTTTGCATATCCAGTCAACAGAGATGCAACTTAAACCTCTCCCCTGAAAATTAGTGAAGTCGGACAGATCCTAGTAAAAGTCGTCATGTCATTAGTGGTTAATATGGCGAGTAATAAAAAGTCACATTTTACCATCATACATCAACGCAAAATTCTTTGCAAATATTTCTGAAATCCTGGAGGGACTGATTAGTTGTGGTTCCACCGGAAACAGCTCAGATTTACTCTAAAGGAGCTGCATTCCCTCTTACAAACCTCCAAACCTCTACTTAAGGAAACCAACATCTACTGACAAAGTAAAACAACTCAACTCCTCATAATGTTTTCCAGAGCTGTTCAAGACACAAGATAAAATGCATTTATTCATTTCCAGAATCACTCACAGTTGGAATCGTTGTCATTTTTGTGTTGCTTTTTGAGAAATAGCTTCTTCCTCCCTGAGAGACCTTTCAGTCTATTACTGAGCATGGCTTGCTTTGCTGTGCATAAAGACGTTATTATCTGTTTTATTGAGAATGGCAGTGACATTTGTGGTGCCTGAGCTAGCTTAGCTCAACTGATATTGGAAAAATGTGCATTCCCAATATCCACATTCTGACTCTTTTTTTCAAATGTACTGTTAGCCCCAAAACAATTTCCACAATGCACAATTTTATTTATGATGGCTTTTTTTTTAACATGTTTGATAGATAACTTAAAAAATGGCTGTCTTTCATATCACCTAGCTCAGTCTCTCTTACTCCATTACTACTAAGGTCACACTTTCTTTCTTCAGTTTCTCCCAACACCTCCCTACTCATTAATTTAGAAAGAAAGAGAATAATTTCTTCAGAACAGAAATGTAAATAAACCTAAGTGCCCCAGTTCTACCATTCTTCATAGGAGAAATGAATCTTCCAACTATTCCTCAGATGACTTTCCCTCTTGGAGTGCAGCCTTGAGTAAATGTATTCCATTGAGGGCAAGAGATGTTTTATTTATCTGAGACTGATTCCCTTCAGTTTTTTTTTTCTTTTTTACTCCAATGCAATACATCATAATTCATTAAAGTGCCAGCCTGGAAACGTGGTGCCACCAGACAGAAGACAAAGCCAATGGACGAGACAAATGTATGTAGGAGACACCATGGAAACATGGTTGTGTTTCTATGCTCCTTTATGGTTTTAACAAAAAGGCAGATGCTTCTGCAGCTTCAGGAGTAGGTATTCCAGCCATCCAAAAGTTGCTGGCACAAATCCCATGGATCCTGAGGGAAAGGCATTTACTGATGGGTTGAAAAACTCCCACAGTGCTTTGCTTTCTGTTAATACAAAGCACACCAATCAGTACCAGAGTCACTATAGAGAGAGAGAGAGAGAGAGAGAGAGAGAGAGAGAGTTTGGATTTTCTTCAAACTCGCCGATACGCAGTCATGTAGCTCTCAATAGTTGAAACTCTCATAGTTCCAAATATCTCAGTTCTCTAAGTCAGTTTGAAGGGCTTCTGGCGCAGCATAATGCAAGTAAACAACTTTTCCTACTTTCTTCAACAACTTTAGGTAGTTATTGTGCAATAAAGATCTAATTAATTCTTTGTTTACTCAAAGCATTTTTAGGCATGGCAGGGACATTTATCAGTGTTATAGATTTCAGAGGGAAACAAGACTGATAACACATTGTAGAATACATATGGGCTACAAACCATATTTGTTAAATAAGTATCTATGCAGTACACTGATTAATACAGGTATGTCTACAATATTTCATAATGAAAATATGCATGTAAAAAGAAAACAAAACAGGAGTAACAATACCCATTAGAAAACTGTTTGATTTCTTCTGTATGCTAGCATGGCAATGCTATACCTTATCGTCTGTGTCAGCAGTTCTGCTCCAACTTACCTTCAGAGCTACACCCTACAAAGAAATGTATATATTCCAGAAAAAAATTAAGATACTACAGATATAAAATGAAATTAATGGCAGAGATAAATTAAATTATTTAGATCTAAAAAGTTTTAAATTAGCCTACTGAAGAAAGAGGGTAGCTGTACATGTTTTGACTGAAGAGCTGGGAAGAATTCTTTATTTCTGTAGAAGACTATCTATTTTTTATGTGAAGTGAACATTTGGGTCTATAACAGAGATGATTGTGCTTGTAGCCTGACAATTATTATAGACTTAGGATTGTTGTCTCAGTGCTCGGTACTTTAAATTGGCCCAAATTTTATAAGAAGTTGTTTTTTCACTTAAAACAAAGAATGTGTCTTTGCTATTTTCTTGAGTGTTAGAATATTTTTATTGTGAATGGTGCCAGCCCAAGGCAGGAGCAAACCAAGCAGCTGCTTTGGCCCTCCAGAACACCAGAGGGCTCCACTAATACTTGAGTTTTAGCACAAACCATAGATCTAGAAATTTTGCATTTGTTCATTGAGAATCGTTTCAAGATAAATCTACTGAAATATTTTAAGCTGCGTAATATTTCAATTTAAGGTTTAAAGAAATTGTCAAGGTTACTTTTAAGAAGTGTGAAAAACACAAATATTTATAATTTGAGTGTTGTATTGCCATAGCTATAATTTAATGAGTTTAATCTTTGTGTTTGAGGTCAGTTTGTTCAAAAGTATGTCTCATCAAATAACAAGCAATTATCAGTGATTGTTTCTAAGTTTAAGTTCATAATGTCTTTTTGTGGAAATGTAGAGCAGAGTTATATGCTATGCCATGCAGATTGGTAACCAAATATCCAATCATAGCATTTGGCTGACCTTTCCTCATAAATGTCTTTACTGACAACTTTTTGAAATTCTAGAACATTCTGATAAAATCTAATTGTATTTTAAATTATTTTGTTCACAGCTGAATGAAGTAAAACAACAAAAACTTTATTCCTATGATTTGAACTACGGCTTTAAAACCTAACAAACCCTCGTTTTGTGTACTTTTACACTCCTGGCATGCAATGTTTTCCCAAGGCAATGTATAGTTACGATTCAAGACATAAAAGCAACTACTTCAGTAGCTTCTATGATCCTGTTTAAAAGCATCATAGAAGCAGTGGCCTGGAAATAATCGCTAGTCTTAAAGGACAAGAAATCCTATGACTGAATAATATCTTAACGTTAAGGTGTTGAAGTTTGGTTCATGTCAGCTTAGTGAATCCTAACTTCTCTTTGGTTGAATCCACTCTCAGTTAAGCGTGTACTCAGCTTCCTGCTGTCATAGTGCTCTGGTATATAAGGCACTCTATCTCCGCTGGCATCTCTCTATAAATACAGTTTTTTTTCCCCCTGAACAGCTTTATCCGTCTGCACTACTCCGTCTGTTTATTGATGCTGGATATCATTTCAGCTGTCTGTCTGTGTCTTATCTAGTCTGCTGAGTCGAAGTGAAACCTTGAGAATGAAATGCTTTGTGCTCTGAGAGTAAATGTGACAAACTGTTCAAAGCACCACTTGTGATCGATATTTTTGTACCTGCTGAGATCCCTCTCAGTACTCAATAAGGCTTTTTACCAAAGAAATTATGCCCTGATTGAAGTGCTTGTGAGAACATGTGGTGAGCATGGTGGTGGCAGAACAATGCTATGGGACACTTTATAACTTATAGCTTGCAATGTTGAGTTTTCTTTTTCTTTTTCAATTTTTTCTTTTGGAAATTAAAAATTTGGGGATTGATAAACTTTTTTTGATTAATATATATATATATGCACAGTATATGCAATTTGTAAATGTATGTTCTCTTACAGCGGGCTGCACAGTGGCGCAGTTGGTAGAGCTGTTGCCTTGCAGCAAGAAGGTCCTGGGTTCGATTCCCGGCCGGGGATCTTTCTGCATGGAGTTTGTATGTTCTCCCTCTGCATGGTGGGTTCTCTCCGGGTTCTCCGGCTTCCTCCCACAGTCCAAAAACATGACTGTCAGGTTAATTGGTCTCTCTAAATTCTCCCTAGGTGTGTGTGTCTTGTTTGTCTTGTATGTCTCTGTGTTGCCCTGCGACAGACTGGCAACCTGTCCAGGGTGAACCCCGCCTCTCGCCCAGGACGCAGCTGGAGATAGACACCAGCAACCCTTCCGACCCCATTAGGGAAGAAGGGTATTCAGATAATGGATGGATGGATGGATGTTCTCTTACAATATTAATAAAAAAGCATTATTTGCCCAGTTGGGGACCCTCAGCCCAATAAAAATGTTTTTTGCTGTATTACATGGCATTTGGTTGACCTTTCCTCATGAATGTCTTTTTATGTTTTTAAAATGAAGAACCAGCATGTCTGAAACATAATGTATTTGTATAAAAGACACATGCTTTGAGCGGTTACTGGCTTTACATTTTCATTTTTATAGCAACCTGAAGTTATAGTATCTTGCATATTTACTATATGAAAACAAGAGGGAGACATATAGAAAAGACAAAACACATAAAAAAATGTTACAAGAAAGGAATCTCTGGATTACATTAGCTCAAATAGGTTGTTAATAATAACTAGATATAGATTAGGCTTTAAAGTTATTGTGGGCGGCTCTTAAAAGAGTCATTGTGGGTCAATCCTGTGGAGGACATGACTGTGATGTGGGCTGTTATGTCACTGCTCCCTCTTCACAGAAGTGGGTCATGAATGCTTCTCTGGCATTTGTTGCTTCACTGGTAGCACTGTTTGCTCCCATCCGCTCCACACCTGGAAGTGGTTCTTTGTGTATTCTAGTTCCTTCATGTAGGTGCCTGCCCATCTGCCCTCATGAAATTGTTGAGAACACAAGTGGCCTTCACACATTTCTCCACAACTTCTAGGTAGATTTCTAGCTCACGGCGAAACATCCTCCACCAGCAAGATGCCGAACGCGTCTTCCACCTCCAGACGAGCCCGTGACAGTCGATAATTGAAGACACGCTGCTCCAGCGTGGGGCTGCTGCGTCCAGAAAAGGGTTGCATCAAATTTCTGCGGAGTGGAAACGCCTCATCTGCCATGATGACATGTCTTCTGTGGAAAGCTCCGGGGAGGTGATAGTCGGGCAGATGAAGTGTGCAGAGCTGGACCAAAGGTGGAGGTGGCCAAGATCCCACCATCACTCGTTCTGCCATATCTACCAACATCGATCACCCAGAACGTATAATGGGAATCAACAAGGGATAGAAGAACCAATGAGTAGTCTCCCTTGTAATTAAAGAAAAGGGAGCCAATGTTGGGGGCACTGTCAGCTTCACATGTTTCCCATCCAGAGCTCAAGAGCAGAGAGGGAAGTTCCATCACTCCTCATACTCCTCAGCAGTAGACTTCAACTCATCTGGCACTTTATGCATTTGGTGTGAACGCACCATATGAAGAACACTGACATGCTAAAGGGAGGTTGTTACTACCACCAGGGAGAGAACTAAAACATGCAGCATGCTGGCCTTCCAAGACCCACTTTGGACACCACTGATCTAGTGCTAATCTAGTATCTGGGGCTGTCACTCGGATGTTCTTTTTTAAAAAACAAAAAATCATTTAATGCAATGTTTTACTTTTTTTTATGAACATATTGTGCCTACCATTCACATTTGTACTATGTGTTTAGATTAAGACCTCTTATGTTGCAAAAAAGAGGTGAAGTTATGGTGATTCTGATTATATCGGGATGACAATTATGAATATTCCATTTCTTCTATAAAGTTCTAAGACTAAATGTTTCCACATACTCGGCCATACTGTGAATATTTTGTGAGCCGGTTGAGATTGCACAGTCGAGTACGGATTTCCTACATTTTTTGTGACAAATTCTTTTACTTCCCACAATTCTTTTTAAAAGGTTTTATTGGCTCTAGTGGCTTTTATTTCATAGTTAATTGACAGGAAAGTGGGTAATGAGAGAAGGGGGAAGATATGCGGCAAAGGTCACCAGGCCGGGAATCGAACCTGCAACAACCGCATCATGGACTAAGGCCTTCTTATGTGGGTTGTGCTTAACCCCTCTGCCACCACAGCACATCCCAAACTTCCCACAATTCTAATGGGTACTAGCAAGTTTCTCAAGAGCTAGTTCTCTGAGAAAAGTGTTTTATAGTTTGGTGTTTTATAGACCACAAAAAAGAGGGGAGGCCAGTGTAGCGATAAAGGAACCGGAGTGATCTTATAAGACCAGGATATTGGCAGCAGCATTTTGCAAAAAAAAAAAAAATAATAATTAAACAATTCTATTTTTAATTTGTAGGAAATTCAAAAAAAAAAAAAAAAAAAGTTAAGCATTTTTTTTAAAAAATAACATAAAAGAAAAGCTTTAACATTAATAAGATGAGGATTCACCAATGCAATGCTGTGAGCTTATCATATCCTACCTTCTTGTTTATTTTAATATCACCCTCAGGTATTGAATGAAGTTGAGTGTCCCACACTGAGCTGTGCTTACAGTGGCTGTTTCCAGCTGAAGGGATGTTTTCTATCCTGCCCCTCAACACTCTCTGGTTTTTTATTATCACCAGGTAGTGCATTTTAATTCTGCTCAAATCAGTGTGTTTATAACTCTCTTCTGCAGCACTGCTTATGAAGTGCTAATCTCAGCAGGTGGAGAGAGTAAGGACATTCACAAACGCTGACTGTTGTTTACAACAGTGTTACTAAGTTATTATAGTCGTATAAACACAACTGTGAGCGAGGAATCATAATAAATAAGAATATTTTGGGTAATAAACTTCCTATCTTTCCCATATACAGGCACACTTGCTAGAAGGAAACAAAGACACCCAGTATAACACTTGCATTCTATTGGCAGAGAGGTTGCCAGGCGACAGTACATTTTTGTTCCAAAAGCAAGCAGAGAATGTTTTGTAAGCGAGCAGAGTTCTGTAAGAACATGAGGAGAAAGGTCTGAGTGCAAACATGACATGTTTTGAGAAGAAAGACATGAAGTCCTGCTTTCAAAATGAAAATATAAGCACCAATATTATGTTTTGAAATATCTTAGATTGAAGTGATCTCCTTCCTGACAAGACAAACTTTCTCAGAAAGAGGTTTTTACGTCAGAACATATCTCAGTAAGATATTGCAGCTTAATATTGAGAAAATATTACTTATTACGAGGAACCATAATTTTTTTTTAATTTGAACTTGAAATGAAAAATATTTACTTTGAAAAATAAGTTCTAGACTTGAAATCTGCTTTGTAACTATTGATATTCTAGTTTCTAGCATATATTTCCACTTAAGTCAAGTAATTAAAGTCGGAGCAAGAAAAATTACAAAAATGTTTTATCACTGGCAAAGATGTTGTTTGGCTAAACTCTTCTCTCATCCCAGTGAGGGATGGCTGTTCACAGTTCAATCAATTTCCTGTAAGTTTCGTAGAGTAGCCTCCTCCTCCTCGGTCAAGCGAGCGCAATACATCAACATTAACAACTGGATAAAATCAGATCCAATTGTTTAAAACTTTAACAGAGTTTACGCCTCCAGCAAGCAATGCAAGAAACAAGATTGTATGGGAGGGAATTTTACTCTAGTTGTGAGGTTAAACGGAAAAACCTAAGATTGGGGAAGGTGATTACAGGTGAAGCAGCTGCCAAATCCACAGAAGCTGTTGGTTCACCAGGCACCAGTACATGGTTCAATTGCCAGAAAACCCTTTAAAGAAATAAATAATGGGATTTAATTGAGGTTAAACAATAAAGCAGAAGAACATCAAAGTGGTGCCCCTGGTTACAGAGAAGTCACAGCCTACAACAACAAAGGCTACCAGCAGCAGGGGGCAACCTCAACAGAGCCAGGTTCTGCAATACACCCCCTGCTGGGCCTTATTACTCAGCCAAAGTCTGAACTCCTTCTGAGTCACACATCACACTAACAGTCACATCCTAAAAATAAACCTGCATCTCACCAATTTAATGAAATCCTGCACTGTAGATTTACTGCTGGTTTAATGACAGGGCAGTGACTGACTAAGTTATTATTCATCAACTCCATGTGAAACATTTTTAGTACATTTTCTTTATGCCTGTGTGTCCAATAGGCAGGAAGGCAACATTTGGTATGTTTCTAATTGATCTTTTGCTTCTTGTCAGATTATTTTGCTTTTGTTCACATTTTTATAATTTATGCCTTTTAAATAAGCACCTAAAACTTTATTTACGTAGTACATTTATGTAGCAATGTATAAAAACAGAAGACATTAAGGATATGAGTGTTTAGAACTGGCTTTGAAACAGGAGTGGAGGCATGACTTATGTCACGGCTTAACGTTAATAATTAGGTAAAATCAGATCCAATCATAGTGAAAAATTCAGAAGAATCCACGACTCCAGTTTCTAAAAATCCAAATATCCAGACCCTCCAGCACACAATCATTCCAAAGCAAAGCATAAAACAAGGGGCTGTTTCAAAGGGAGGTGAGGGTCAGGAGGTCTGTACCAATAAGTAGCCACAAAAAACTGCTGCCATATAGGCATAAATAAAAACACTCCAAGGCAAATCCCAGTACAACAACCCAGAATGTGGTGGTCCAATGAAAATCAGAAAGCAGAGGTAAAGTCCAACATAAGCAGGATAAGCATTCTGCATTAAAGTCATTACTTTCAGAAGGTCTGTTCACTGGGGATCTAGGAAAACCTGACTGAAAGTGGTCAAAAGTGCAGCACTGTTTCCTAAACATATTCAAAGCCAGAAAAAAAAAAAAAAAAAAAAAAAAAAAAACATCCCTGGTCTGCTAAATTTCAACTGTTTTCTCTGAATATCATTGGTAGAGAAATATTCTTCTTTTCTATATCAAAAGTTAGTTTTGAACATTTGAACTTTAAAAATTAAGAGACATGTGAGAACAGAATAGTCATTTTGTTTAACAGTTACTGTGTACAAAAGAAACCACAACAAAATAAAAAAGATAGAAAAACTCTCAAAGGCAAGCCAGATAACTGAATGAAATAATTACAAGTGTCAGGGTTTTGCAAATAGTTATCTCATGAATAAGTTTGTCTCTGGAAACAAGGTGAGGTGGAGCATCCTGTTCTTGGAGAAACCATTTTCAGCCAGTTCAGAGAAATCCAACCACCCCTTATCTTTAAGTTTCTGTTTCATGACCGACTCCCACCCCGCTTTCAATAAAACCAGACTGCTGCAGGGCGACGAGGTGGTTTTATCCTGAGGCTCCACTGAGACTCTCCCTCTATGCAAAGGCTGAAGTGATTCTACTCTCTGTGTGGTTCTCTATATGTACAGGTTAAAATACCCAACAATAAGTATATCTCAATGAATATAAAAATATAGTAGAGACATAACTAGGATGCTAAGGATAAATAAATAAATAAATAAATAAATAAATAAATAAATAAATAAATAAATAAATAAATAAATAAATAAATAAATAAATAAATAAATAAATGATGATCAGAGTATTCTAATTGATTTAATTTCTGTTTTTGAGGGTTTCATGAGCTGGAAGCCCAAATTATGTAACAATAAACAAACAAATACTTGAAATTGTTCAAACTGTGGGCCCTGGATCTATAACCTATGAAAGTTTAACTTTTTGAATGGAATTATGGGAATTAAACAACTTTTCCATGATATTCTAATTCTTTGGAAAGTGTCTGTACAACCCTGTGACAATAGTCCCCAACACACAGCCAGCTCCTCTACACACATCTACCAATTACATTCAAACTCATGTTAAATTGGAGTCAGAACCTTTGGCGCCTTTGGAATTGTCACCTGTCACCAATTAAAGTGACTCTGTTAAACCAAAATAAAGTTCAGCTGTTCTCGAAGGCTTTTCCTGACATTTTTGCAGCCACATCTTCCAGCACAAGCCATGATCCTCAGAGAGCTTCCAACACATCACACGGATGTCATGATTCAAAGATATCATTCAGGTGAAGGCTGCAAAAGAATTTCCAAGGAATTAAATATACCATGGAACACAGTGAAGACTGCCATCATCAAGCGGAGAGAATATGGCCCAACAGTGACATTACCAAGAACAGGACATCTGTCCAAAATTGTTGATAAGGTGAGAAAGAAATTGGTCAGGGAGGCTGGAAAGAGGCCGACAGCAACACTGAAGAAGCTGCAGGAATTTCTGGCAAGTACTGTCTGTGTAAATGTGCATATAAATAAAAATGTGTTTTATACCTGTTTTAACTATTTTAACTGCCATGGCAGCTGGCTGTTCTTCCACTGTTTTATGTTGTTTCCTCTATTTTAAAGGTTTTATGGAGAAAGAACATATTTTTGCTCTTTAAATTGTTTTATAAAGAGAAGAAAAAAAAGTATTACAATAACGTAAAAAAAACAAAAACTGATGGAGACTGTCGTGCAACTGACACACACACACACACACACACACTAGTGGATTGACTGTGTGCTGTAAATATATTTTAAATGAGGAAATATGCAAGGAATATTACATGACTGTGAAAGCACATTTAGATAATGAATATGACATGGAAAGCAACTCAAAGGCCGACTCAAGCAGGTTTGTGTATAAACACGTATAATAAAACACGTTTTTTTGATTTTTGTAGGCGTTAGACAACTAGTCAGTGAAACTATTTAGATATCTTATGGGGAGAGCAATATCCTCAGTCTGGACCTGCTTTGCTTTTTGAAAAGTGCAGGTTGTTTTAACCAGATCAGTGGAATGGCAATCAAAGAAAACCTTTCCAATCGCTTTCATAAGTCAATATAAAATTTCAGTGTAAGCAGTTTGAAGAAGGTGTTCACTGGCCTGCAGCTTTTGCTGTTGTTGTTGCCATGGATTTGGGCACAGCAGGAAAGCTAATATCCATTCATTTGCTGCTTCAGTATAATCTGCTAAAGCACTTCCAGATGCCAAAGCACCTTTTAAATTTGCCGTAACACAAATTTGAGTCAATACTGTGAATCCATTCATGATGTTTTCAAAGCTTTCCGTCGTTTTTAGTCTGTTGTGCATATTTTGACATTTGGACACAACTAAAAAATGGCTACTTCAAAAGATTGAATGCCAGAGTGGAGTCCTAAGAAGTCAGCAAACGTTATTTAGCAGATTATGGATCAAACAGACTTCTACAAACCACAAAAAGATACTTTACTCTGCAAATGAAAGCAGCAGCAGGTTTTTTTAAATCAAGGGAAAATGAAGTCCGCTATTCTTGCAGAACACAGTCGGTGTGAGGAGAATGGGAGGATTACATGGACGAATGATCACATTAGTGATCAAAGAACAATTTGTGAGCTTCTTCTATATGTTATGGTGTGATTCTCAGCATTTTGCTGAGAAAACTGTGCTGATGTGAATGACTTAATATTTCAGAAAGTGCAACTGGAACATTTTACAGCTAAACAACACAAACTGAAGCCAAGATCAAATGTGAGTAAACAAAATATGTTGGGTTAATGCAATTGTTGCAGGGTATAATACTCATTTGGTCTTGTCAATATTAGATCTAATTGTTTTGATTATCTGGATTGATTTAGTTTGGTTTGTGGTGTGCAAGGAAAGTAGTTGGGTCCTTTGTCTGAAAGAGGGGTACGTTGGAGCCATAATCAAAAGAGAGGAAATAGAAAGAGAGAAAGAGAGGGACTAGTGTGCTCTTCTCTACACTCAATACAAGAGTAAGAGTAAGTAAGCACTGATTTCATCGTGTGATCATTTCTTCACTTAGATTTTTCCTTCTATAAGGGCTATCACAATGACATTCAGAACCATATTCAATATATTTTTGTTTGTGCCATTATCATTTTAAAGATAATGTCCAACAGTATTTAAAACAGATATGTTGCTCTGTGCAGGGATAGTTTGTCACAGTTACAGCTTGAGGGAACTTGTCTGATTGGACACAGACCTGTACCACATCTCTGAAACAATCCAATCCAAAACAGTTTTCTCTGAGTGAATTCCCATCTACTCTGCAACTTCAAGGAGAGGAATTCACACTAAAAGCCATC